>NC_046971.1:20777607-20889909 GCF_009769545.1 Cyclopterus lumpus
TGCATTTCCCGAAGCTGAGCTATTTTGCGATAAGGTGGCGAGTCTGGGGAATTTAATCGTGGTAACAACATAGCCTCTAGCGGTCCTCGCAGCGGTCTGGACAAGTTTAGCTCGGCCGGAGTCACTCCAGTGGATTTGTGAACAGCCGAATTTAGGGCAAATCGGAATTCTGGTAGATGTTCGTCCCATTTTTTATGATTACTTCCCACAAATGATGCAATCATGGTTTTGAGGGTCCGGTTTATTCTTTGTGTCAGATTGGTTTGTGGATGATATGCGGTGGTCATTTTGTGCCTTAGGTTCCATTCGTTGCAGGTATCCGCAAAGATATTGGACACAAACTGGGGTCCTTGGTCCGAAAGGATGTAGTTTGGAACTCCCCATCGGGTTAGTATTTCTTGGCGTAGGGTTTTTGACACAAACTCAGCTGTAGCTTTTCTCAAGGGAAAAAGCTCAACCCATCTGGAATAGTAGTCCACAAAAAACAGTAGGTACAGGTTCCTCTGTGAACTCCTTGGAAATGGGCCCATCAGATCTACTCCAAGCATCTCCCAATATCGTTGAGTAATGGTGTGTTGAAGCATTCCTGCTTTTTTCCTGCTTTCGGGTTTGTAGGCTTGACACACTTGACACCTTCTGACATTCCCTGACCTCCAAACTCAGTCTTGGCCAGTACAGCACTGACCACATTCTTTTGTAAGTTTTGTACCGACCCAGGTGCCCAGACAGGATTGTCATGGAAGCTGTGTAGGAGTTGATGCCGGAAAGGCTCAGGGATGTACAACTGGTAGATGGTTTTATGGGCCATTTTGATGACTCTATATACCATGTCCTCCAAGATAGCAAATTTGGTGTAGGCACTTACAATCACTTCACCTTTCTCTTGGATCGACTGGTACAGTTCCTGGATATGCAGGTCCTCTTGCTGTGCTTTCCATATGACCTCATCTGAGATCAGAAGATATTTTATGGGGTTTGGTGTACCAGACAGCATCATGGCACAAATAGGCTGGGAAAGTCCACTACTCTCGCCTGTCGCTCGGGACAAAGCATCAGCAACCGTGTTGTACTTGCCTTTCCTGTATTCCACTGCAAATGTGAATTCCTGTAAACGTAGAGCCCACTGGATCAGTCTGGTGTTGGGTTTTTGAATCTTGAACACCCACACAAGTGAGGAGTGGTCGGTTACCACAGTGAAGAATCTTCCCTCAAGGTAGTATCTCCACTTTTCGATAGCCCATACCACTGCCAGGCACTCCAGTTCGGTAGTGGAATAGTTTCTCTCTGCCTTGTTCAGGCTCCTACTTGCGAAAGCTAGCACTTCCTCCGTTCCCATTCCTGTTTGTTGTACCAGCACCGCCCCAAGCCCAACTTCACAGGCATCGGCATAGACCACAAAAGGTAGGGTGAAGTTTGGATGACCGAGCACAGGAGTTGTCACAAGACGTCGCTTGAGGGTTTCAAAAGCATTTTGGCATTCAGTGGTCCACCTGAACTTTGCATCGTTCCTTTTAAGGGCGTTAAGTGGCTCTGCTACTTGCGAGAAATTTGGTACAAACCGGTGGTACCACCCCGCCATGCCTAAAAATCTCTGCAGAGATTTCAAGTTGTTCGGCACCGGATACTCCTCCACTGCCTTGGTCTTCTCAGGGTCCACCTGAACCCCAGCCGCAGACACCATGTGCCCAAGGAATTTGAGGGATTCACGAAATAAGTGACTCTTCTTCATGTTCACAGTGAGCTTTGCTTGTCTGAGTTTATCCAAGACTGCCTGGATGTCATGAAAAAAGTGGTGGGGGTCTTGTGAATAAATTATTATGTCATCAAGGTATACAAAACAGATCCTTCCTCTGAGTTCTCCTAGTGCCACCTCCATTAACCGCTGAAAGGTTGCCGGGGCGTTTTTTAATCCAAAGGGCATGACTTTGAACTGGTACAAGCCCTTACCACAGACAAAGGCAGTCTTTTGCCTACTTTCCAAATCCATCTTGATCTGCCAGTGTCCGGAGTTGAGATCCAGGGTAGTGAAAATCTTGGCTCCCCCCGGAGAGTCCAGGATCTCCTTTATTGTTGGGAGAGGATATGCATCATCCAGGGTTACAGAATTTAATTTCCTAAAGTCCACACAGAATCTAGGATCCACACTTTTTTTCTTTGGAATTAGCACAGCTGGAGCTGCCCAGGCAGATTATGAAGGTTTGATGATGTCATCTGTCAACATTTGTTCAATGAGTCTCTTCATCACCTGTAGTTTTGTCGGCGATACACAATAGGGTTTTTGTCGAATTGGTACCTCTCGTGTAACAAAAATCTTATGTTGCATGAGGTCCGTACGCCCCAACGTGGTGCAGACATCCGCATTTTCTTGAAGTTGTTACAATAACTACCTTTTTCCATTAGGGTCGAGGTGAACATCCTGTATTGCTTGCCTGCAGGTTTCTGAGATAATTCCAGCGGCAGTAGAAGAAATGCTAGCAGGAGCCACAGCAGAAAAAAAATGCACAATGTTGGGTAGGCTCTGGGTCATTTACGTTTTCCATCAGGAAATGGAATTTTTCTCGTTCATTGGTTCTAAACCAATATGCCTTATTAGCAATATCCAGTTGCATACCACTCTGAAAAAGGAAATCCAGATCCAGCACACATGGAAATGCCAATGTTTCAGAGGACAGTACAGCAGTTGTTTGCTTCCATGTCTTCCCATGTAGAGTGTACTCCACCTCACTCTGACATAAGGGTTGTTTTGCTTCTCCATCCACCAGGTATATGGAACCTTTAGTCCAAGGAATCAAGTGTTGGTTCCATGTGTCCTTAATTGCTGTCCACAGGTTCTGATTTAGCAGAGTGAACGAGGAACCTGTGTCCACAATGGCGCTACCTTCCCATGGGCCTAGTCTCAAAGGCACCATCAACTGTAGTGGTACGGTATGCAGGAGTGGACGTGAGAGAGTGCAGCTGGCCTGGGGAATTTTCTGTTTTTAAGGAATATATCCCAGCGTGGGTCAGAGTGTTTGCAGGGCAATTGGTTGATGAGCATCGACATATTTGCTTTGTTTGATGTCCTGACAACTCTCGGATCTCCCGGTAGCGCGCACTTTATAATCCTCGAAAACAAGCTGACGGACGTAAAACCTCACTCCGATCGTAAGCGCCGAACACCAGTGCTCTTTTCCCCTTTATGCGCCGCCCCGCATTTCCGCTTTTGTCACTCTTTTCGGACAGGTACACAGCGGGGGAGGGAGGGGGGGGGTCGGAAGTTAGCAGGATAGGTCGTGAGGTAGAGATTACAGATCGCTACAAAGTGATAGAAAATAAATAAAATAAGATAATCCTTTATTAGTCCCGCAGTGGGGGCATTTACAGGATAGATGAATTATGTCTTAATCAAAAGGAACATAATACATTTTTAATTCTTTATTATTTGAATTTGTGTTTGATTTCTGCTTAGTTAAAATTGCATTATTTGATATCTAAACTCTCTCTCTCTCTCTGTCTGGTTGTGTATTTCCTGTGTGGATTTGCATGATATTTCCATGCCTAGCCATAGGAACAAACAGTGGTGTTGGGCCCTCCGGTATACCTTGAGAGAACTTTGCATGGCAATGATGCACATTATGTGTCTACAGGCAGTTACAGACTGGCTGGGACCAACTCACAATGGAAATCCAAACTACCAGTAAACCAGTGAACAATTCATTTGCAATAGAAAACATATGACCTGACAAAGGTCTTCAGTGTTTCAAGAGAGAGAGTGATCATGCAGTTAAGAGTACCATGCTAGTATACTTATGTTGCTTCAGCGTGTGTGTGTGTGTGTGTGTGTGTGTGTGTGTGTGTGTGTGTGTGTGTGTGTGTGTTGTGGCGCAGATTTATGTGATATGAACTTAAGTGCCATATTGTCATGGCAGCTATGCTAATGCTGTTTTTTTTTCTTTTTTCAGAGGATAATGAGGTGATGGTATTTGATGATATTTGATACAATAAAGATAGAAAGAAAGAAAGAAAGAGAACGAGAGAGCATGAGTTGTCTGTGACTGGCTGCTGACTCAGACCCACACAAAAGTGTATTGTGTGAATAACACACACACACACACACAAACACACATATTTCCAGACAGTCGGTAAAGCTCATCTTTAATCTAAACGATCCACGCACACACACTGATGTTGACTTTTTGAAAGTAACACAGTCTTCCAGATGCTCTGACAGTCATTGGTGTTACATTCTTCTGGAGAATAACCAGATAATTACTGCACTAATCAGCCATACTCTCAGAAAAAATAAAGAGAGGCAGTGATAGTCGTGGTGAACGAGGAATTAAAAGAGGCATGATTAGATCTTTGTGCTATTTATTTGAATGTGTCAAGTGTGTGTGTGTGTGTGTGTGTGTGTGTGTGTGTGTGTGCGGGTATTTTTGCATGCGTGTGCATGGGAGAGGAAGACTTCACAAGTCTGAAAACAGAAGTGTTCATTGTGTTCACACACCTCATGGGCACTGGTCTGTGTGAGTGTGTGTGTGTGAGTGTGTGTCTGTGTGTGTGTGTAGCAGTGGGCAGTTGTGCTGACTAGATGGTTGGCACAAGGCTGAATGAGAGGCACTATGCCAACACATCCCTCTACATCTGCGTCACACACTGTCTGCCAACACACTTACACACACAAATGCACACACACCGCTCTTGGAGTGGTCGAGATCATAAAGGAGAGATTTGACTCGCCGGCTGAAGGCTGTTTTAGTATGTTCAGGTCTCAGCATGGTGTTGGGTTAAAATGTAAGAAAAATAAAAGGTTATGCTCATAATTCACAGAAAGGCAGACCAGTGAATGACCTCAAACATGATACCATGGTGAATCACAAGGCTGCAGCTGGTTGCTGTTATCACTTAAAGTCTTTGCAACTGCCTCCAGTGCTTTATGCAAACAAAGCTGGATTTGAAATGGTTAAAAAAAATGTGGAAGGAAATGCATTTAGCACATTTGCTAGAGCTCAGAGAAACACACCATGTGTTTTAGTGAGCAGCACTGAAGCTGAACTTGTTTGTTTACAAGCAAACTCCACATATTATGAAGGGTTAAGTTAGCTTGCCAATGCATCATAATATTTTACAAGATTACCATATGTCTTTATTTACACATTTATTTCCAAATGTGTAAAATCTTAATCTGCAAAGTAACTATTAGCTACAACTGTAGTGGAGTATTTATATTCATGCCCAGATGTTTTTAACCCTACTCATCATTTGTATTGCTGGCAGGTAAATACAAATCAATAAACTCCAGTTGTCCCACAAGGTTGGCTAGACCTAAAGCAAAGAGCTGCTTTACGAAACTTGGTTTAGTCTGAACGTCCACCCCATTTCATACTGCTTCCTTTTCTTATTCACAGTGGTCTGCAGTGTATGAGTTCTCCTGCCTTGTGTGTGCGTGTGCATGTGTGTGCGTGTGTGCGTGTGTGTGTGTGTGTGTGTGGATGTGGGGGTTGACATGGTTCTCTCTCAGAGGAAGTCTGTGGTTGGGCCGTTTCTACATATTTTCCCCTAACACACACACACACACACACACACACACACACACACACACACATACACCCATGCTCGCGCGCACACACACACACACACACACACACACAGACGTTTTCCCTGTCAAGCAAATGAAGCTTTCTTTTAAAAGCACCACGCAGCCCCACAGATGTGGAAGCCATCTTTCTCTCTCTCTCTCTGTCTCTCTGTTTCTCTCTTTCTCTCTGTCTCTCTCCCTCTCTCTGTCTCCCTAACACACTCACACAAAAAAGATTAACTTGAATAAACACAAAAAAACCTTGGAGTGCGGCCTCCCCTGCAACCCTGGTGCATTGTGGGTAGCTGTGGTAAAAGAGATCCCTGTGAGAGCCTGTCCAAAAATAGCCGGTGTAAAAATGCAGGAACGTGGAGCTTGCCCAGTGTCCCACAGAAACATCCAGTCTTCTGTGTGTATGTGTGCATTTTGGGAGTGCTTTTGATTGTGTTAATTTATTCCTAAATACTTGTTTACTCAGATAAAAATACCATCTGAAAACGTTCTACCCTGGGAAAAAAACTGACGGTGTCTGTGTTTCACTGCGTCTCTTTGTCTGTTGTCTATTACTCATGGAAATTAATGCTGTGGAAAAGAGGAAGACTGAGAAAAAAAGAAGAAATAAAGAAAGCAAAACATTTGCACATTTACTGTATCCTGCTTTATCAAGCTTTTGATCACGTTTATGGCTGAAAGACAAGATCAAACAGCTTTTTTGGCATTGGGCTTTTGGCCACCAGAAAAATGTATGTCCAATATTCTCTTTTTTTTTGCTCTGTTTTTGTCTGCACCAACTCCTGAGGGAAATATTTGGCTCCTAAGCTGCCGATAGGGTTACAAAAGTCTGACAGTCTGACGCTGTAGACAGGCCACTGCACTTCTCAGAGTGCACGAAGAAGAGAAATGGGTTAATAGAATACAAGTAAAAACTTCTAATGCCTTTATTATCATGACTCATTCTCCCACTACCCTGCTCTCCCTCTCACAGATAGACAAAATAGACAACACAAGGTCAAACAAGACAGACGTAATGATTTGTGGGCAGTCTGCTGATATGTTTTGTACCGTATTTGTTAATATCAGGCTCATGAGTCTTAATTGGAGACCCATGAGAACTGAAGCAACATGGCATTTACTTTCAATAAATAAATGAGGTCATTATCCCAAAATAAAATGCCACAAAGTCGTATGTCTGACAGTGTGTGAATACATCTAAGTCACAAACTCAATGAAGATTTACGCACACACAAAAAACACACACAGAAGAAGAACATGTCTTTAGGCATACCTTTTATTTCGGATCCGTCAACTTACTTTTCCACTTTAACGGGACTGTCATGGATGGTTACACACACTCATGGAAACACACTAACCACTGATTCCACACGTGCACACATATGTAAATGCACTCCAATGTGTGTGTGTGTGTGTGTGTGTGTGTGTCTTTTACTAGCAGTACCCAATTGTACTGGAGAGGTTTTGACGTAGTTGGTGGTTTTTGCTCTTTCACAGCAGTAATGGGTGTGGAGGTGGGACGGACACCATCACCCAAACAATGAGCTTTTTATTATTCTGGAAAAACAGCTGACGGTTTCCGATTTTAGAATTGCAGTTTTGTATGTAACTCGAGGTCATATTAAGCTGTTTTTCCCCCAAAAAACATTAGAAAAAGAGAATCATTATTGTATAGTTCTTGTAGTGTCACGGGCTGTCGCTAGGACAGGCTAGCCTGGGGCGGTGCAAAGAGAGAGATGAACACAGGCACGTCCGAGGGTATTTAACAAAAAGTCCAGGTTTATTTCCCATCCCACCAGCAAGGTAACATCCAAAAACAACAAAGTATCAAAAAAAAGGTCCAGTTAGGTAACACAAAACATCCCGGAGGAGAAAGTGGTTAATTAACCAAACAAAAACTCAATCCTGGTGAATCCAGGCTACGAGGTCCTCTCCCTTGTTGTCCTCTTCCAGGTGCTCGTGGGTTCACCTTCCGCTCTCCCTTCTCCTTCCCAGGTGCTCTCCCTTAAGTCTCCCAGCCCTGCCTCAATCAGGTGCCTTAAGCAGCTGCAGCTGGGTGAGCGGTGAGGCAGGCTGGGAGATGTAGTTTTTGCACTGGTGGCCACTCTGTAGCGTCCCTCCACTACCTGTCCCCTTGTGATGCCACATTCTGTAAACGCATCAGATCTCAGACCTCCTGCTTTCATCATTTTCCATGTAGCTTTTTTTCCATAGATTTAATGAAGGAGAGTTCATCTTGGGTTTATTCCCAACATGATGGTGTTTGAACGTTACCAGCAGAGGATTATAACTGAACAATTTCAAAACTGTTGACTGAAAATGTCTGTTATATGATCTAAACCTTCTCTCTTTCGCTCTCTCTTGCGCTCTCTGTCTCTCTCCCACCAGGTCTATTTAAAGGCTCCCATGATTTTGAACGGTGTGTGTGTGACCTGGAGAGGTTGGATCGACCTACAGAGGCTGGATGGGATGGGATACCTGGAGTATGATGAAGAGAGGGCGCAGGTAACACAACACATGTTTACAGATTGAGAAACGTCATTAGGTTTTCCTTGTTTAAACTAAACTCACTCGGTGTGTGTGTGTGTGTGTGTGTGTGTGTGTGTGTGTGTGCAGCAAGAGGACGCTTTGGCCCAGGCATCGTTTGAAGAGGCCCGACGCAGAACCCGAGACTTTGAAGACAGAGACCGATCACACAGAGAAGATCTGGAGGTGAGAGGCCCAGTGAAGGTGGTGTTTATGGAGGGCCTGTTGGTCGGCCATGTAAATAAAGAGAAGTGGGCTGTTACTAGACAGGGTAGCTCCAACTGTTATAGGACAAATCTGCTTCCTCTTGAGACCAACTTAGCCATGCGAAGCCAGCCTAAATGTCAGATCCAGATTCTAGTCTGCCTAAACATGTGCTGTCATTTGTTCACAACAATCTGTGAACTATGAGTTCTACCAGTTAGTTAACCACAGTTCACAGAAGAAGAAAAAAGTTAAATAAAAACAGGGGGCTGTTGCTCACGGGTAGAGTGGTCGTCCTGCAACCGCAATGCAGTTGGTTCTATCCCCACTCTCAACCATAGTTTGCATGTCAAAGTGTCCTTGAGCAAGCCACTGAACCCCCAGTTGCTCCACGGGCGCTTCACGGCAGCCCACTGCTCCTCAATAACTCAAGATGGGTTAAATGCAGAAACCAAATTTCATGTATGTATGTAATATGACACACGTGATAAAGTCTAGTTTTAAACAATATTGGGACTTTCCACCATCCTGCCTCTCATCAACAATTAGAGTACGGTAACTTAATACCATAGTGAAACACATCGTTTCACTTCAATTCTGTTATACCTCTAACCACAACCACCACCATTGTTGGCTGTTCCCTATTGCACCTGTAAGCACACCCAAAAGGGATGATTCAGTGGCCACACCTTGAGTACACATCTGCATCACTGGAGCTCATTAATGAGCTGCTATTACGTTACCTTGTGAAGTAACTCATTTAAATAAGAAGTCAAATTCAATTTATGCAGGAACAGATTTTGAGAATAATTTGTGAGCCATTCCCATAACATATTTATTTTTCAGTTTGAAAATGGGAAGCAACAGATGTTCAAGCGGGTCGCTCATTTATCTGGTGCAGGAAGGGCTCATTTTGACGTCTGACTGAAGCTGCTAGCTATTTAATTGTGCAGCATATTTAAAAAGAGCAAAGGGATATTACAAGACTGGCTTTGCTAGGCTAGACCCAACTGTACATTTACAAATAGATTTACAAATGTATAGCTCTAAAAAGCAAGCTAAGCTTGCTATCAGTAGAATTTATACTGATAAATTGCTTGCAAACATTCAGAAAATGATTTGGCACTGAAGATACTTATTATGTTTGATGCTTTTCACAAAAGTGCATTTAATTTTTTTAATGTTTGCCATAATACTGTATTTCTATTCTATATTGATTGGCATGTTTAATGAAGTTGGCTTTCTTTGCTTAGTGCTTTGGGTTGTGTGACGTGTGGTTGTGTGCTTTTATAATATTTTTATTTAAATTGTTTGTTTTTTAAAAGTTTGAATCATAGGTTTAGTGCATGATCAGTTTGACAATAAATCTAATCTGATAATTTATTTAATTTGATATTATTGAACTATTGAATGACTGATTCAGTTTTGTCAGGTGTCCCAAAAGCCTCTGAAGGGAAAGTAGTTGATTTACTAAATAGTTACCATAATGATATAACATTGAATTATCGCCATGTTTGTCAGATTCACACATTTATACATTGTCAGTTTGAATGTTGTGACCATCCCAAACTTGAGACAAACTAACTTTCCCAGCAAGGCTTTGGGGAGATCAATCCTTCTTAAGTTGACGAAGTTAAGAATGAATCCCAAATTGTTTATTTTTTAGGACCCTGTGGTTTCTAAAATCTGGGACTGATGACACACAGACAGCCAGCAGAAAAGAACAGGGTCTGTGTCCTTTATTTCTCACCATCTATCACACTGTCATGCACTAAACCACCCTGTGTGTGTGTGCATATGTGTGCGGTTGTGTGTGCGCAACTATGTGTGTGTCCAAATGTTTGATACATGTATGTGCATTCCTGTGTTTGTCTGTTATTTTCTGTGTGTGACCACAGGCAGCTGTTTCTTGTTACATTTTTACGTATGTGTGTGTGTTGTTAGTGTGTCTGTTGTTCATGGATATGCATGCACTTCTAATGAATTTTATGACAATAATATCTGATGCTGTTTGTGTAATGCTTGGGGGTGCGTGAGAGAGAGAAACGGCTAGATGTAACCATTTCATAGCTAGTACGCACAATGACACACACGCACACACACACATCATCATCATCATCATCATCCACATCCCCTACAAGACCTACCACAGCTTTGCAGCACATGGCCCGGCACAAATTAGAGAGAAAGGAAACACAGCATTTGAAGAGTACAGAGGGGTGAGAAGGGGGGGGGGGGGGGGGTGCAGCCAGACATGAAAGAAAAGACAGAAGGGCATTTATTGAAGGTCATCTTTCATCTGACTGATCTCATGTTTCCTCCCCGAGGCTCATGGGGAAAGAGAAAACCATGTGTCTCCTGCTGAATCAATACAAATACCCGTCACTATCCCCTCAAACACATGCACTCTGTAAAAAGGCATTCGATTTGGCACTGATCATTCAGGAGAAAAATAGAGACTTTGTCCCACTTTGTGTTGCATTCTGGTCCCAATGCCGTCTTCTTCCTCCTGCTTCCAGTTTGTTTTGTGCTTCCGGTTTTGTGCTCAACAAAGCTAACCAGCACCTGATTGTAGTTTTAATATTTAATGGATAAATATGAGCGCGGTGATCAGTCTTATCACCCCACACTTGGCAAGAAAGTGAAGAGGACATTTCTGAAAACGTCTAAGTAATCCTTTAAAAGAACAAATATATATGGTCTCTAGGAGCAAATTGGAACAAGCACAAAAACATGGATGCTTTTTTAGTGTGTGCTGTTTTTCTCTCTCTCAATTCACAAAGCAATTTAACACAAGTGCATTTTTATGTTGCTGGAGCTGCACGTTGGAGCAATATCTCTGTGGCCCTCAAACATGTAGTTGTTCTCTCTGCCACCATGTGCTCGTTTTATCTGTTTTTCTTTGCATGCAGTTCACTCCCTGGCCTTTCTGATGAATGCACTCAATCAAAACACTTCTTCTTTGACCAAATTTGTAGACCTTGTGGCGTTTCTTATGCCGTCCATTTTTACAATCCTTAACAACTCTTGTCCTCTTCTTGGCCCTGGACATATTGTCTATTTAAGAGTAAGGAAATCATGGATATCATGTTATTTATATCTATGTTATATCTGCATCATGTTTTCGGGCTGTCGCTCTCTCCGTCCCATTCTCAGGAACGCGTAGGGGGAATTTTGAACAAACGTCCCCCGAGACTCGAGGATAAACTGACTACATTTTGGTTGTCAACGGTCACAGTGACCTCACAATACACATTTTGGGCTATAACTTCAAAGAATTCATAAGCTAATTTTGACAATTACACACAAATGTCTATTAGGATACAATTATGATGTGATGAAATTTTGGCCAGACATGGATGCAAACTGCAACATGACTGCTTGGTGGAGGCAAACAACACAAGGCGGTAATTCTAGGTTCAGATTTTGCTTTAGTTTTTGTTCGTTATTTTGTTCTGCACAGTGCAGTAATGACTTCTATAAAGTGTGTAGGGTCCAGAGGAAGAATAGTGGGTAAATAGTCTAATGTTGGAGTAAGGGAGGATTTAGTTCATATGCTTCTCCTATTGTCTTGCAGAGGCTTCGACAAGCCGATGTAAAATCTGCTGCACAGATTCAGCCTCTGTATTACTGTGGTCTGAACTCCACCTCTGTCTCTCTTCCCTAGATAGCTGGTGATCTATGTATCTGTATGTACTGTACAGAAAGAAAAAAGGACAGAAGTCACTGAATGTGTTTTTTTAATTCATAAAGTCTAATAAAACATTTATATTTACAGTCAACATTTTTAAAACATAAATGGTGATGCTGTCTGTTATAAATAAATAATAGATGATCAGGCAGAGCAGCAGAAATGCAGAAGAACAGTGTGTGAAAGAGGGCAGCAGAGAGAGAGAGGGGGGGAGAGAGAGAGAGAGACAGAGAGAGAGAGAGAGAGAAGAGGAGTAGATACGTTAGGGACATGTTTCATGCTTACATTGTGCATGAATAATTATATTTCTGAAAAATACAATTCCAGTATTAGTTGCGTATCTGGAGTGCACACAAGGTGGCATACTATGATATTTAGACTGAAGTCAACACTGATGGTTTTCACCATCTAAAAATGTAACATTTTTCAAGACACAATCTCAATCTGAAAAAACATGAAGAGAACATGACTTAAACCATGAAACATCTCACTAAAAGTCAGAATAAGTGTAAATTGAATTACAGTGAACAACAGGAAAGTATTTTGGTTCACTGGGCGTTCACAGATTATAAAGCTGTTCCCCTTCAATCAATCAAGCCTAATTTTGGCAGATACAACATTTTACATCCAAAAGAAGTGAAATTCCAGTCATTCAAGGTCAGAAGGCACTTGACAAAATGATGGATTGGGAAGGGATTGATCTGGAAGAACACACACACACACACACACACACACACACACACTTCTCCAAGTGCTCAGAATGGTGAATAATGAGCTGGCACTGAAAGCATTAATATATCATTAGTATTGATCACCATCAGACCCTCTGCTTTGACTTACACACACACACACACACACACACACACACAAACACAAACACGCACGCACGCAATCACATTTAGATACTGTACAGTCACATGTGCACAATCTCGCAGATATAGCAGATCTCTAAATTCGTCACTTCACACACAAACACGCACTCTTCTCCAGTATTGAGTTGTGGTTAAGCAGCCTAGAATGGGCCAGCAGGCTTCCATCTGTGTGTAGATCAATACAGAAAGCTCTCCTGCCCTTATGATTAGCAAAGGCCGCTCCCTTTACAAAGACAAACACTGCGCAACAGCCATGATGCAGCAGCTGAGTGAAAACAGTGGTCATGTTGTTTGTTTATTCACCTCGTAAACTCAGAGCCCTCCGTAGTCATATTCACATCTCTACAGGCTTTTATAGAATATTTACATAATCTGAATGTATTTTATATCACTCCAAACACTTAAAGTAACATGGAACTCATATGTTAAACCAAGTGTTTGGTTAACATTTCTTTGACTTTGATTTATTCGGCATGCTCTACATTTCCACACATGATGAACAAATGTGAAGTGAAACTTAAGTTGAATGTGCCTTTCTCACATCGCACATGTTGGCATGTCAAACACAGTCAAATCAACTCATTAACAGTCCGCTCCAGCAATAACTGCTGGAGCGGACTGTTAATGTGTTTATCTGCACCTGTGCTTTTCCAGCTATGACGAGTCAAAACGTCTGCAATAATAGGAATCAGATCATTTTGGCAACGTTTATTTTTCTTCTTTTCAACTTCCAAATTGATAGCAAATTGTTGAGAACCACTGCATCATACCAGATGTATATCATTTTGTAAAACATTATTCCACACATTGAGCTCATATTGTAATTAATTTGGCAATTCTGCAATTCAATGTTAATTGAACAATTAAGACTCATCGTGGCTCCTCATCACGTCCTAATCTGATAGCAGCAGTTTTGATTAAGCAGCATCAAGCAAGAGGAGACTGGAGTCAGTCTGGCTGTTAGAAAATGGTAGTATGACACACTGTTTGCGTGTGTGTGCATGTGACTGTGTGTATGTTGCTATTATGGTGAGTCATTGAGATGACACAAACTATATTCCAGTTGAACTAAGCGACCCCTTTACTATCTCTGTCTGCATTATTGTCTGCCCTGCTCTCTGCCTCACCTCTCCACACACTTTCTTTTTCTTTTTTACATCAGGAGCAGGTCACGCAACGGGGCTCACAAACACACCCAGCCATGAAATATATTTAAAGGTCTTGTCATACTGATGACTCCTAATGATGACCTAATGATCCGTTTGTTGTGTGCCTGTCTGCCTGTCTGCCTGTCTGCCTGTCTGCCTGTCTCTCTGTCTGTCTGTCTGTCCTTGACTAAAATATCAACATCAGTAAAGTGTATAAACAGCAGCACTGAGCTTTGTAATGATACAGTTCTCTGGCAACCTCTAGTGACAGTTTGTGGAACTGCAACTTATTTTTGGTTAATAGTTGTGGATTAATTTAGTACAGTTATTCTCACATTTGGGTCCTTGTAGGTTACTTTTCATAACATTGTAGCTTATTCACCTATATTATTTATGAGTTGTGGTAAGGAGATATAAGGCCATTGTATGTGTTTATTCAGTTGTAATAATTTATGATTATGTGTCTATACCTATAAACATATTTGAACCTAATGTTCAAGTAAAGTGTTACACTATGTCTGATCTGTTAACTGTACTTAATGTATCGTCTCTTTGTCTCCAATCTCTTTCTTGCTATCTTACCCATGTCCCTCGTCCTGTCTTCTCTCCTCGTCTCTCTCCATCACTCTCTCTCTTTTCCTCCCCTCTCCTCTCCCCCTTTTTCATCCTTCCATCCCTCTCTCTCCCCAGTCTAGACGACAGCAGGACCCCAGACATGGCACAAACATGGCCAACGCTGACGTGGAACACAAAATGCGCTGATGAGGAAGAGGAAGTAGTGAAAAGAGGAAGAGGAGAAAACCAGGGCTGACTGTCCATTCACTTTCAATAGTCAACTGATAAAAAGTCAACTGAAACTGCAATTGCTGACCAATTGTTCACTATTATTTCCAAAAAGCTTTGATATGATCATTTGCAAAGATTTTTGACATATTTACAAGAAAGTAAACTTCCTAAATTTTAAAAGGATAAATCGATAATGGAAGAACAGGTTGGAAGAGGGCATCCAGAGAGAATTATACCAGATTTTAGCATTAAGAAATATTTGCTGTTCTATAATATTCATGATCTGGTGAGATGACTGTAAAATCACAAGTTCTGTAGCAACAACCTCGAACGAGGAAGAATAACAAAGAAAACTGCTACTAACTCTGATATCTTTGGCTCTGGAAGCAATCAGAACATCATTGGGTGTGTTTGTGGGGTGGGTGGGTGTATGGGTCAATTCAAACGACCTTCGTCCTCTTAAGGCTTTTGCACTATGTGATACAATCAGACTTGTTCTCCACGTGGATTTTCTTGATATGCATGAAGCCAAACAGGCCACGTTCTCCCTTGTTCCCTATATGCAGCCTATTTACAAGAGAGCGCTCTCTTTACAGCGCTCTGGTAAGGAATCCCTGGGTGATCCAAGGTGATGTCATTGTGCAGCCAAATGTAGGCGTGCTCTCGTCGTGGACCCAAGCAGTAGCATGCTCGACAAAGTGCTTCTTTTTTGTTTTATTTAACCAGGATATGTCACCCAGGTGGACTTGTGATCTGGTGTGAATGTCAGACAAACATTAACCCAACCTTGTGCATGAAATTGGGGATACTTCATTAAGTGTATTGCTTTTTCAGTGCAGAAGAGTCATCATACCAGAGCATCGCCGTCCAGTGAAAACCATGTGGCTCCAAATTGAATATTTTTTTTTTCCCCCCAGAAAAACTGAAGGATTTAAATATTCCTTTGTGAGTCAAGAAACATGTACTAATTAATAAGCTAAATAAACAGTTGGGTTTTCTAAAACAAAAATGAATTGTTCCAAAACAGAAAACCGCTTTTTCCTTTTTGGAGATATGTGGTTTTCACTAGACGGGGTAACATCCAACTATAACATTCAATTAATCAAATCAGAAAATACATATGTTCATAACCTCTTTAAAAACACATCATACACATCAGTTTCATGTGTCTCATATTACTTGTCACTTCTCTATGGAAAAATGGGATTGAAATCAACCTTAATTTTTTTTACCAGGTCATAGATTGTACAGTCTGTGGTATCAATCTAATTTAGTTAGAATCCATCTATTGATCGATCAATCAGATATCCTTCCACATTAATGGACTGTAAAAGCCTAAATACAGTCGAGATATTATTCCCTGTCCTGTTACAGCACTATGAAACGGTTTTTTTTTAAAAATAATTTTGTGTGTGTGAAAGTCATGATGTTTTTATATTACTTCTCACCTCTGTATATGTATTCATTTTATGTTCATCTGTCAGCTTTGTTATGGACTAGTAGTAGCAGCGGTAGGCTATTTTATGTAAAACTGAGTTGAAAATTACAAAACGTCTCCAGAAATGTTGTTTTGAGGACTTTTGTTGCTTTCGTTTAATGTGTTCCTTTGAATGTTATTTTTATGGTCTGTTTTTAAGGAAATCCACTTCCTAGGATAAATACATTGAATGTGGATTGACTCAAGCCCTTTTATTTGTAAATTGTGCAACTAGAGGCTCATTTCATTTTCCAGTGTGATTTACGTTTAGTGAACTCAACTGTTTTATTACAATTATTATAACCAAGATATTTTCTTTATTCATGCTTTTATTTTCCCTCAGTCTGACTTATTAAGCATTTAGATGAGCTGAGAAAACTTTTGATTGATAAGAGAGTAACATTTTACAAAAAGCTAATTGATCATGATAAAGTTGATACCACAGCCCGTGGCTACAGAAAGGTAATTTCATTTTAAAAGACCAACATAAAGGAACGGTTTAAGTTGAAATGGTAACAAATGTGTCAATGGTAACCATATCATCACGCTCGGGGCATAACAAAAAACATGCAGGATTTTTATCCTGAATGGGAGGATTTAATTCAGATAACTGAAGCATTTGTCATTTATTTTTCCATTTGGAAGACTGGGGAGAGAAGCTTAAAACCTTTAATTTTTCTCAGAGCATACTGATGTCCCTGTGACTCAGTGATAAATTTGTTGAGGAATGTGGAAAACATACTTTCGGTATCGGGGCACGTTCGGTGTGATAAGCGGTCGATTGTAGTGTCTCAGTTGAGTTTGATAGCGTTGTGTGTAAAAGTCCAACCACAGTTATTTTAGATCAATCAATCTGGCATGTGTAGTTCAACTTTATCTTCATGGGTTTAAACCTTGTGCTCAGGTTAAGGGATTGATTTTAAAAGACAACACTTCTAGGTTGTAGATAGGAAAGGACCACAGTTAATCACCCTGTCTTGACATCACCCACTCAGTATCATTACCATTATTTAGAGGGTTACCCTGGTAAACACATTAGTTGATACTCCATCCTTCAATTTTCTTAATGCAGGCATTAAGGCAAAACATATAACTGTCTTTCTGTTTCTCTTGTTTGTTTAAGTTATTTATATTTTGGTTTTATTTCAAGATCCAAAGAAGTACTTGTACACACTCCCCGTATGTTTTTCCTTCCTCTGTGGTCTGCCTTTCTCTCTGTTTATTGTTGAGCTTGTCCTCTTGGAGGAATCAGAAATATGAGATATTCAATTCAAAATGTTGTTCAAAGTTTTTCATAATAAAAAGGTATGACTTCATGCATGTTTTTCTGATCTTTTTACTGAAACAGGAACTTCACTGTTTTTCCTTTGCCAGACTTTTCTCAGGACTATGTGGTGACTGTGCTTGATTGACTCTCTTGGCAATTAGTTTTTTTCCCCTGTTTGAGTGAACAAATTACACTTTGATTACAATGTGGAGATTAGTGATATTACAATATCCCTAGCATAGCTCTCTCCTCCTTCAACGAGAGCAGTCTGATCAGCGAGAATAAGTGGCAACACCTTTGCGCAGTGGCGTTAAATAATTAAGTACATTTACTTAAGTACTGTATGTACTTCAGTACACATTTGAGGCACTACTTTAGGCATTATATTCTGATTCCGGACACTTTAAACCTCTGCTGCACTTTAGGAGGTGAATAGTGTACTTTTTACTGAACTATGTAGTAACTTTGCAGATATTATCACTTTTTTTTAATACATTAAATACATCATATCAATATATCAGTGAGACATAATTTGTCTCCAGGGGAAGATTCACAAGCTACCCAGCAAAGTAATGTATATTACAAACATGAATATAGGCCAACATTTAGATGAGCCCTACCAGCTCCAGCACTAAAGCGCTGAAAACATTTATAGTACAATAATATATGTTGTTTTAAAATACTCCATTCTGCAGTATGAGTACTTTTGGTACTTGGAATCACAAAACACGGGACGTGTTATATTGATGCTAACATTTTTGTATTTAAGTAACATTTTGCAGAACTTTTACACTGTGGTATTGCTATTTTAAGTAAAGTGAAAGGCCTGTGTAGTTCTTCCACCGCTGCTTGCCAGTATGCAGGGTACATTCTGACTCGTCACAGGAGGAAATGCCAGGACTCTTAATGTCAGACAGTTGAATGGAATTCATTCACCATTCATTTTATTGTCTACACCTGTGCCTTTACTGTCACATGTCCAAGATGTCTTCCACTTTATAGGCATATACGCTGAGTTTAAATCAGTGCCTATTTTTCTGAGCCCGTCCATGTGTCTGTTGAATGGAACTTTCTTTTATGTCACTAACCTCAAAGTGGCACGTGAACTCAAATAGCTGAAGGTCCATCTTGAGAGCGACCACCTGCTCTCCTCCCAGTGGTCTCCTGGCGACAGGGGGTGAGCTAGAATCTAGTACACCCTAGATGGTTAATTATTGCCTGTGGTCTGATTGTAAATTCATCAAAATTGTCAATATGCTTTTTTTCCAAGCTGCAGCCATCGTAGATGGAAAGTAAGTCACATCTTTTTTTCAACCCTCCTGGAGATTCTTGGGCTCCATAATTTTTACATTAATTGCAGGCTATTTGGAGAAAGAAAACAACTAAGCCAATACAACGTGTGGACCTCAAAGAAGCAAGATATATACCTTATATATACCTTATTTATACCTTATATATACCTTATTTTGTTTCTGTTTTGATGTTGCTTTTTTACCCCCTCCTACACTTTATTTAAATCTCACATACAAAAAAATGACGGAATATTAAAAAATAATAAAAGCATAGCTCTGTAGTTCAAATCGTATTACAATAAAACAATAACACATTTGTTGTTCTCTCTTGCTTTTCATTAGTTTCAGATATTTCATAAATTGAGCACATTTTCAGACGCTATCTATAGCTGACTGTGACGTCATGACGCCAAACAGGAACGTGCGTCGAACACCGGAAGTTGAATTATCAGCTGATCCTGCTTGCTGTTGTTGATGCCTGAAGTTGCTGTTGTTTGGACACTGTGTTGCTCTTATCTGCGCCTGACATTGGAGACAAATTAAACCCGAGCGAAGGACACGGTGGACATTTACCGGCAGACGAGCTTATGAGTGACGAGTTTCACTGCGAGGAGTTTGCGCACAAGCGGCACGAGAGCTAGCGCCAACGCGTGAGTCTGAGTGGAGAGGAAAGAAGAAAAACAGCCGACGGCTCTGCGTGCTTTCTTTGTTTATGTCGTGCCTGCCTGAACCGCAGTATTCATTTTCTTTGTCTTGAATGTAGACTTATTTTCTGCACCTACGTCATTTATATGTATATTTATGCTTTCTTACCATTGCGCGCCGGGCAGCTAGCTCGTCAACTCACGTTCACCCGTAGTGACAGATGACTGGAGCGACCCGTGAGAGTCATCGGGCTTTGAGACGTTATCTCTCGTGCCTCTATTTCGTGTAGGTGTGTATCGCTGTGTCCGTTGCCCCGTTGGTCAGTCTGGAGACCCAGAACAGCACTGTGACCCAACAAGGACACGTGTGGTCCGTTTGTTTATTCCTGACGACGAATCGAGATACTTCACTGTTTTTTGTTTTCCCCGTATCGATCTGAAACCACAGGACCAGGTGGTAGGTTAACTGACAGCTGTCCTTGTAGGTTTAGGTTGGCTCGCACGTTGCATCATTTGTTTGTGTGCAAGCTGTCCGACTTTGCTGGGTAACTTGTTAAACTGTTGTTTAAAACGTGTTCAGTCTAAGGTGGCTCTGTGAATGTCATTGTTTATATTGTTTTTACATGCTTTTTTATTTTCACATGACATGTGATAAACTGGCCTCCTTTTACCGCAACCCATAGTTTGAGGAGCTGTTTGATGCTAACTAGTAGAGTTATGAATTGAAATAGCCATCTGAAACTATTCAGACTGTGCTGTGACCGGGGACAGACAGGGGAGAGAAAGGGTTCCACAGAGGGTCCCGTTGTGTCTTGAGGTGAGCTGCCCTCCACTACTTGCCAATGCTGGACCTGGAGGTGGTGCCTGAGAGATCACTAGGAAATGAGCAATGGGAATTTGCCTTAGGTGAGTTGTACAAGTTCTGTAAAGACGGAGCAAGCCATTTTTTAAATGATTTTCCTGGCATCTTCATATTATTGCTAACTGTTGCTGACTAAAGCTTTTTAATTTACTTTTGTTTGTCTGTGTTTTCAGGGATGCCATTGGCCCAGGCCATCTCTATTCTGCAGAAACACTGCCGCATCATCAAAAATGTCCAGGTGCTATACAGTGAACAGGTGAGATGGCCAGCTGTCTGTCTTTCTTATGTGTTCTTTCTGTCAGTCACACAACTATGTAAATCAGCTCGTTTAAGAACACCATTCTGGATGGCAGTACAAGGTTGCTTGAGGCTTTCCTGTGTGGCAATAGCAATTCAAGTAAAACCCCAAATATTTGGATTTTTACAATATATTTAGTACAATTTCTGTATTTGGTCAAATATTGTAGTGCTGTGCATTTAGGCATGTGTTGTCAATACATAGTGTTTCCACCAGAGAGTACTGACAGGTTTATGTTTAAGATATTAGTGTCATGCTCTTATCTTGGTTACAATTCTTAAAAAATACATCAAAGGATCTCAAAAAAAGTTTGTAATGTGTCTTTGTATGAAAACAATTGATTTGGGCTGATATATCATTATCGCATTTTTCATTAAAAAAAACAAAAGCAAGCATCTGCCTCAAAAATGTATTATCTTGTCAAGCTATAATATAGGAAATGATTTCCCAGTTTCAGTAGCAATAACTAAAGTTAGTTAGGTAGGTTGTTATGACAGCACCATGAATTTTAGATTCAATATTTATTCAAGAACAACTGGAAGCATTTCATGTTAACATGTATGACACCATGGGATGTCGTATGTGTATGTGTACAGATTGTATAGCCCTCTGAGGCAAATTTGTAAATTGCGATGATTTTGGGCTATACAAAATAAACTGAATTGAATTGAAATATGAAACGCATAAATTTTTTTCAATTGTTCTTGTTTTAAATCTTGGTGTGTGCCTTGGTTCTCTTGAGTTAAGTAGAACAAATGCTGATTTTAATTGTTTGTCATCTGCATCTCTGTTCATGAGGACCTCTATGTTCATTAATTAGTTAACTAGTTTGTTTATCTCCCCTCCAGACACCACTCAACCATGACCTCATACTGAACTTGACTCAGGATGGGATCAAACTGCTGTTTGATGCCACAAATCAGAGACTCAAGGTGAACATTGTGGATTTTAAGAGACTTAAAGGTGCGGAATTTCAAATGCAGAGCATATGTGTGATTCCCTCCATGGTGCTAACAGTAATGGCAACAGTGCTGACGGAGGTAACAGTGTTTACCTGGGGGGGGGGGGGGGGGGGGGGGATAGAAGGCTGGGCAACGTTAACCGTGATTTAACTTTGAGTTACACTCCAGATATTAAGAAGAGAGGACTGTGGTATTTCGCCACAGTTATTTATAAGCAGCATCTGACAAATACACTATACTTCTCTAACCTTGTTATTGCCGTTTAATTGACTAATTGTACTGTACCCATTGTGCCCTGACCTTTTTCATCTTTCTGAGGGACAGGTGATTGAAGTGTATGACCTGAGCAAAGTCAAGTTGAAATACTGGTGAGTAGATATGATAATAATCAGAATAATTAGAAACTTGTTGAATGACAACCGATGCAGCAAGTATAAAACCATCTTTTTATACAGCCTTTCTACAGGCACGGATCTATATATTGGTCTTTGCATGTTTACAGTGTCCATTTTATGTTGCCACAGAGAAAGTTTTTAACTACAAGTCAGGGCTTCTCTCACATATACAGCTACTTATTGAAAGGTGTCGCAGTAATTGAGTCCACCTGCGTTAATGTGTTTCTTAAACTCTGTGTGTTTGATTATCTTTCATATAGATAGATGTAATGTGTGTGTGTGTGTGTGTGTGTTTCAGTGGAGTCCATTTCAACTCTCAGGCAATTGCTCCCACAATAGAGCAAATAGACCAGTCATTTGGAGCTACGCACCCTGGAGGTACTTAAGCATAAGCACATTAACGATGTCTCACAAATGACCCTACACTTTGATCTCATTCATCTCTTTTATGAAATCCTTTCCTCTTCGTTTGTCTGTGTCCAGTTTACAACGCTGCAGAGCAGTTGTTCCATCTCAACTTTCGAGGCCTGTCTTTCTCCTTCCAGCTGGATTCATGGAATGAAGCTCCAAAATATGAGGTGAGAATCAATTTGCTCGTCATCCAGTTGTAGAAGAGCTGAGAGGCCGTTTCCTCACATCCCAGGGGAATCGAGGCAGCCTTGTGGTTGGAGTGATTACCCTTCATATGGAAAATTAAATGTGAGGTCATGCTTTATGTTCACACTGAGCATGTGCTTTAATTGCTGTCAGCCTGATGCTGTGATGATTAATAACATGGGAGTGAATGAAGAAACTATATCCTTGTTGAGAATGTGATTGTCTGCCTGGTTATCTTAAGCACGTCAGTTTTCCGAAATGCTTAGAAACGTGATCCTCATCACACCCCAGGATGGCAGATTCTGAAAAATATAAAGTAACTAAGACGAATCTCAAAATGCACCAAGTAAGAATTCCAATGTTCGTCTATTGAGATGTCAGACTCATTGCACTGTTATGTAAACAGTGCTAATCTGACTGATGTAGGACGTTTAAAGACGTGGGTTAGCTCAAGCTTCATGAGTTCATGATTATTCGCGACAACAGAGCTTAAAATTCAGATTCTCAAGACAATATGACTTGTCATTTTGTAACACCAAATCTGCGAGCTGCATTATACATAGTGTTTTAGCCTTTGTGGATTTGATTTTGGATTGAGGTTTGTTTACATAGACAGATGTTTCACTGTTTGTATGGGACAGCTGTGGATGTCTTGGGTGATGCTGTCATGAACCAGCTGCTCTGCCGTCTGCTCCGTTGAGATCATGTCTGGCCCATTTATTGAGATCCACAACAGGCTGCAAGATGGTCTTCTTGCAGCCTGTTGTGGATGTTTGTCTTGATCTGCAAATACATGAACTGTTAGGCTTTAAAAGTGATAGCTGATAGCTTAACATAGTGATAGCTTAAAGCAGCAAATCCCATTGTGAAAAGTATGTTTTACCCTATCACGGTGGAGAAGTTTACACTGCTGACCGGGACTGTCAGGGCAATGGCAGCCAGCAGGCTCATTGTTGGGTACATAACACCAAACTCATCATATTTTGAGGAGAGTTCTGCCAGTATGGCCAGATGTGTCTTGTTCTGAAAAGGTAAATACAGTACATACATAAATACATTACATTAATTAATAGATAGATACAATACAGTACATAGAGAATGAAAAAGGGATTATTTCAGTTTTCTCTACAGAACATTCCTAAAACCAAAAAGAAAACTGAAATAATCCCTATGTACTGTATTGTGTATATATCTATTAATTACTATAATGTAATTATGTATGTACTGTATTTACTTACTTACCAAGATCAGTCACAAAAGGATTCATGTTGCATTACGCTCAGAGCATAATCCGACCCCCTTTTGAAACGTGGTTACTTTATGTTGCATTTTTGAAAGAATAATTTGTTCCTATTTCCCATTAAACTTAATTAATGCTGAAAATGTTAAAGCTAATAATCTTGAAACTTTCTTCAGTAAATAAATCTTAAAATACTACGGATAGCTTTAAAAAAACAAACACATTTCTTAAAGCCTGCAATGGTTTGCTTGAATTCAATACCAGAATGATTAATATGCAGCCATTTGACATCTCTTGTGCTTAGTGGTGATGATACAACTTGGAAATACACAAATAATCAGCACAGAAATTAAATTTGGATTCCTTCCATTTTAATTGGATACTGAACCCTTCTCAGATTAAAAATGGCCACCCGATTGGAATAAGTGTGACCAATCAGTAATGCGCTTTTACCTTTTGAACATGGGTATTTCTTTATGTCAGTCATAGTGTTATGACTGAATGATCGCATCTCTCTACCAAGGAAAATGTTTTTCTGCAAGTTGTTGTTAATGTGCACACACAAACACAGTACCAGTCCCATACTACTCCCAGTTGTTTTGCCTTGGCAGCCTAACTTTGCCATGGGTTTGGCCTCCCTGCAGATTCCACATGGGGCCATGGTCAAGAGGATGCACATCTACACTGGCAACAACCTGCAAGAAACAAGGTAATGCACACACACATGCATATACACAGACTAGGCGTCTCTTATGGAAGACATACCTATAACAGAGAGTATACAGAGTTTATTTATTCTAAAAATAGACACCAATGAGGACGTTTAAGCTCCATCTAAATCTGCATCAAACTACTCGCAGCAAACCAACTCACTGAAATCTGTTTACCAAAAACATTTTTGGCAGCATTGAAGCAACCTCTTGTGAAAGAAGTAGCTTATCACTGATTAAAGGAATACTTCAAACCACAAATTCTGCATTAGTATATCCATTACTCACCCCCTCCCCTGTTAGCTAAAATTAGTGAAGGGAACTTTGTTTTACTCGCATGCCACACTGTGAACAAACATAGCGTCTTTGCTGAAACCTCACTATTTAAAAAAAAAGGCCACATAAACAATCTCATTCTTGCGCAGACGCGCTACTCATCCGTGGGAGTCTGAAGTATTTTAAATGATGAGCTTCCAGAGAAGTTTATTTATATATATATATATATATATATATATATATATATATATATATATATATATATATACATATATATATACACCAAACAACAGCAAGTGGCATGATTCTGTGGAGTTTCCCAAATTGAACGTGTGACAAACTGAACTGTTGGTCCTCAGGGCTCCCGTGATGCCGTTGGCTTGTTTCCTTGGTAACATCTTTGCAGAGAGTGTTGATGTCCTGAGAGATGGTGCAGGGCCTCTGGGGCTCAAA
The DNA here is from genome assembly GCF_009769545.1 of Cyclopterus lumpus. Taxonomy (NCBI): domain Eukaryota; kingdom Metazoa; phylum Chordata; class Actinopteri; order Perciformes; family Cyclopteridae; genus Cyclopterus; species Cyclopterus lumpus. The sequence continues at coordinate 20,802,877 of NC_046971.1, forward strand.
CTCCACCTTCTCACTGCAGGTAACAAATATCTCTGTGTCCGAGGACCAGATTTATGATTATGATCATCGTGTGTCCAAGTGTTTTCCTCACCTATCCTCATATTTTTTTGTTCAAATATAAGCCATATTGATCACAATACATGTGCCTCCACTGCAGACTAATTGGATTACTATTTAATGTTTGTAAAATAATGTAACCCTAAACACATATTTAGCTGCGCGTACCTTAGTAGGCTGTGTATTTATCTAGCTCTATGGTAAACATAAAAAACAATTGTGTCCAACAGTCCACTCTCAGGAGACGATCAATGTCACTGATATGCAGACGGACCATAGATGTTTGATTTACTTTATAGAATAACAGCTGCAATGTTGGGCATTGAGCTTGTTCAAGGTGAGGTACTTTTAGGGAAGAAATTACAGAAAAGAAGTCCGTGGTGAAGCTTAGTATGTTACTGCTGATGATGGCGAGGAGCCCAAGACCCAGCTATTAGAGGTGGGTTGTATGAGGTACTTGATATGTTTATGTTTTTTTTGTCATTTATCCGGAGATGAAATCATTTCCTGTTCTGTTCTATTGTAATGTGAGTGCAGGCTGCGGTCCAGGTGTGATGGCTGATGCTAAAGTGAGGTCCCTCGAAAGGAGCATCTACTTTGGAGATTCCTGTCAAGATGTACTGGGTGCTTTGGGCTCGCCACATAAAGTCTTCTACAAGTCTGAGGACAAGGTAGAAAAACTGTTTCTTATCGTGTTTTTATGTGTTGTTGTTGGAATTACTTGTGTTATCATCACTATGCCCTGAAAATAATCTCAAAGAGGAAATCTATTAATAACTTAACTTGTGTGCATCCCTTTTAAAGAGCTACTCTGATGTCCTGAGAGGAAAACATTGTATGTGTCAAAAACTTCCATACAATGGTATATTAATATTATTAACACAATCCGTCCTGATCATAACTACAAAATTACCATTCGTTTTCAGAATTTTAACCCATTTAATGCCAAGTTTACACACGTCACAGGAGTTGACATATGTCAACGATAAGCACCAGCACTGATGTTGCCAGTGGAGACCAAGAAAATAAAATGTATTTGCCCCACAACATTATAAAAGGCTCAATCTGCTGGAAAATAGTAACAACTAAATTGTTCAAACCGAGGCTCTAGATTGAACGATGTATATAAAAGAATGCAGGATTTGCTGCTGTGATGGCAGTTAGACCAAACATTTTGGTTTTATTGGGTTTCAATAGGGGCCTTTGTGTCCTTAAGTCTGAGTGTTGGAATTTTAACTTCACAGGTTATTAAAGACATATTATAGCTGATTTTAATTAATAAAAACAAAAAGATACCCTTGCCAAAATATGCCATATGCATCAACACACTCAGAACTATTGAAACATTAAGAATGAAAGAAAGCCAAAATGTCCCTGGTGATTAGAAATTATATATACTACTTTTATACATACTACTTATATTGAGAGTTGATTAACTAACTGTGTGATCTGAAAGTAGTCAACTGCGACACACCAAATTAGCATTATCACCCAACTCGGGTGTCTTCAGCTTATTGATCTGGTTTTATGAAAATAAATGTACTTTTTTTGTTTAATCTCACCTACCCTTTTCAGTAGCAACAAGCTAAATAACTGATAAAGCCACTGTACACTACCTGCACAGCAACAAACAGCGAGCTTTCTGTAAGAATTTCACAGATAAAAAAAGCCAGTCATGTTTCAGTTATTGCCAAAAATAACTAAATTCAAATGTTTCTTGGTATCTGCATTAATAGTGAAGACATATATTATATTGATCCTGTACATCTTCATATGCTGTTGTTTATTTTAGATGAAGATCCACTCTCCGTCACCCCACAAGCAGGTTCCTTCTAAATGTAACGACTACTTCTTCAACTACTTCACCCTCGGAGTGGTGCGTAAGCTCGGCCTCGGCTTGTTTGTTTGCATAATTTTGTATTCTTCAGTTATGGTGTTTTTAATCTAGTTGTAGTCATACAATGATTTTCTTTAAGACATTTCATTTGGGGAAGAAATGACAGAAAAGAAGTCTGTGGTGAAGCTTAGTATGTTACTGTGATGATGGCGAGGAGCCAAGACCCAGCTATTAGAGGTGGGTTGTATGAGGTACTTCTCCATAGTTGGTGTATTACTACCTACAGAAGATGATGGTCGGCACGCCACTAGTTTGGAGAAGCAGACAAGAGTACCAGCAAGGGAGCGAAGCAAAGTACTGCTGTGGGCTGTACTTTAACCACCTAAAAAAAAATCTATATCATTGAATGCCATATTTATAATATTTTCTCCCCTTGCAGTCAGACAGCCCTATCTGACGCGACACTAAAGCCCTTATATCCATCTATGCTCCTTTAACAAAAACAGTAGTTTTACCTCCTACAAATCTTACGGTCTACCGCCGTTTCCGTACAGGTACCTCTGCCTGTTTCTCCAAACTGAGGGCATGCCGACCGCCATCTACTGTAGGAAAAACGCCACTTCATAGAATCCTAAATTATCCCTTTTTAATGTCACATTTTTAGTTGATGGATAATACAAAACTGAATTGAATTGCATTATATATACATCAGTAAGTGCACTTCAGCTGAAGTGCATTGAAGTATTTATTACAGGACTATTGAACTGCATTACATTCTCCTTCTGGTCAGGGTGAAGTCTGTTTCAGTCATTCTGCACTGAAACAGACTGTCAGTTGGTCTTCAGATCCTCTGAACGAGAAGCTGAAGCATCTTCTCTAATAATGGCTGGTAATAATGAATGGCTTTTGGGATGTGTCTACTCGCCCCGCTGTTTGCAGTAAATAGGACTGTAATAAGCTGGTCTTGACAAACAGCAAAAGTTTGTGGTTTCTTATTTGTTCAGGATATCCTGTTTGACTCTGCAACTCACCTGGTTAAGAAGTTTGTCCTCCATACCAACTACCCCGGCCATTACAACTTCAATATGTAAATATCTTTCTGTCTAGTTACTTGTTTCTGTGTGTCAATGTGAAATGTGCCATGTGGTGAGAGGGTAAAGGTGCTGTGTGCACACTTAGGGTTTAAAGTGAACAACATTTTTTTTAAATAAAGGTTTTATAATAAAGAATGAATGAAAATATAATAATTAAAACTCCTCAATCAAGCTACATCCTACATGTTAACAGCTAGCGAGCAAAGATGGGCAGAAGGTGCGAGCAAAATAGATCCAAAAAAGGTATATACTGTGTGCTCTGCTTTCGGCTATCTGCTGGTTAATTGAAATACAGTGTGTGTGTGTATATGTATATGCATATGTGTGTGTATATATATATATATATATATATATATATATATATATGAGAGAGAGAGAGAGGCTCAGATAGTGCAGTAAGGCTGCACATGACAACATTGGAGAATGCACTGTAATGTATAGCTTACTGAATTCCTGTTTATTGGTATGATGTCAAATTATCTGTACACGTGATGGAAATTAACTGAACCGTTGCAACCCTAATACTGCACCATCTATGTGTAATTATCTGCATCCAGAACTGATATTAAGTTATCCCTTTATATCTCTAGTTGTACTGTAGCATCTCTGCACTTTGTTTAATTTTCTGTGCTTTTGTTTACGTTTTTTCTGTCATCACAGATATCATCGATGTGACTTTAAGATTCCACTTGTCATTAAGAAAGGTGAGACACTTATCAGGCATACATCTCTCAAAGAATGAACCATGTGTGTCTCAGTGGGAATGTTATGTTTATTTGTAATAATCCTCTCATGTAACGCCAGTTACTCTGTGTTTGTGTCTCTGCCCTCCAGAAGGAGCCGATTCTCAGACAGAGGACTGCATGTTAACAACCTACAGCAAGGTCAGTTCTACACAGCATTTATTTGTTGTAAGTTCACAAGGTGATGCTATGGCAGGGCTGTAACGTCTGACATGGTGTCTTGGCCTGGTGTCTTTATCAGTGAGTTCAGCTTTCTAATTTGGACTCTACCACTGTTTGTCTTTCTCTGGCATCTCTAAAACCTGCTCTCCGTATTGGAGTAAACCATTGGTTTCATGTCCATCAAAGCTGGATTTTATGACATCTTCTGATGTTACTGCAGAGGAAGTCATTTAATGAAAGTCTTGTGATATCACTTTCATCCACTAAAAACAAACAATAAATGTGTCCTTCACTACAACGTCGTCTATCGAAATATATATTGTGCCATCGGAAACAGCAGTTCTTTCACCTGGAAGCTTTTTACAACCACAGTCTGGTTGTTGTTCCCTTAATAACCCTTTTGTGGTCAGGTCCTGGGACCTTGTGAGGGCAGTAGATGAACAAGACTTTTTAATCTACTGCCACTGAAGTTGTCTCTTGAATTGTCCGTTAACTTTCTTGCTCCTCTGTCAGTGGGATCAGATTCAGGAACTGCTCGGTCACCCGATGGAGAAACCTGTCGTGCTCCACAGGTACAAAAACATGCTCCTGCAACTACAGAGACAAAACATATTATATTTATATATAATGTTATTGTAAATGTGTCCATATACATTTTAAGATAATTAGTTGACTTATTTTTGTTGTTGGTTTACAATTATAACATTCAAGCTGCAACATTTTCATAGCAAACTTTGTTTGGACATTATCCAAATGAGTGGCTGCTCTCAGATCAGATGTTTGTGTTTGATAGATCCTCATCAGCCAATAACACCAACCCCTTTGGCTCTACCTTCTGCTTTGGACTGCAGAGGATGATCTTTGAGGTCAGAACACGTATCACTGTGGCAGTACAATGTGTGTGAAACCATAGTTAATGTGGCAATATTTAAGATTTCATTCCTGATTGATTTGGCATCACCCTATTTACTAAAGAGGTAACAGCAAATGTGGTTTAATACTACAAACTAACTATTACTACTATTACAAGTATACAAAGTCAGGCAATAATTTTTCCGTCACTCGTGAGCAACCGTCATCCAATGTTATGCTGCACATGGCATGAGTCCACGAGCAGTCTGCGAAAGTGAAAGTAGTTTGTTACCTTGCTGAGAAGTTGAAGGTGTGCAGCTTGTCGCCTGCCAGGAACGTTGCCACAGACACCCAGTTAATTATCCTGCAAACATTTGAACAATGTAATGATTTATAAGTGGGCCGTAGGCTCAATCACCATTGTATCACCTCATTTGGCGATAGATGGTGACTATCAACACATTTATTATAATGAACATTTTCGAGATTGCCACATAAACAAACTGTTGTCTGTATAGCCCTGTGTGTTTAATGCACTTATTGTAAGTCGCTTTGGATAAAAGTGTCAGCTAAATGACATGTAATGCAATGTAATATAGCCGCTCACTTACAGTTATGGAAGTGTTTATTTTTTAAATTGCAAGCATGTCAAAAATGTACTATGAAATGCATAGAAATTCTGAAACTGACATTTGGCATTTTTAGCAACGATATTATAACAAAAGTGCAAACTCACAGGTCAGAAGTAGACCAGAATGTGATCTTTGTATTTTGCCTGCAATCTTAATTTATATATAGTTTTATCTGAGGCGATTTTCAAGGTCATCGTGCAGAAGGTCAATTAGATGGCATTTGTTACTCCATAAATAATACTGGTATGCCATATTAATAGAGGAGTACACTTAAAGATATGACCTAAACCAAAGTCTCATTAAATAAATTGTAAATAGAACTTTGCCTCAGTTTGCTTGAAACTGTATTTTTGAAACAAAGCCTTGGTAATGGATGTTGTGTTTGAACTCTGTAGTTTTTCCTGAATATTTCAACTCCATACCTTTTGTATGTAATCCATTCCATTGTAACACATACGCTCTCCATCCCTCTTCCTCAGGTGATGCAGAATAACCACATAGCATCAGTGACCCTGTATGGTGCTCATCGGACCACAAGTCAAGCTCGACCTGAGTCCAGCAGTAGTTCCCACTGAACAAGTAACCAGAACCACATCCCATTCTGGCCTGTCCTGAGTCTAGTATCTCTGCTGACTGAACCTCTAACCCAGAGCCAGATTCATAACCAAGCAGACCAAAACAACGTAATTCATACCAAGCTCAGATGCTACTCATTGAACAGACCCACGACCAGAATCCAGAATTTCACCAGTCACACCTGATACTTATCAACTTTTCCTGGTGGGTCCTAAGACTTACTCTCCCAATCAGACACACCCGGTCGGCATAGTGAACCCAACCCAGACTTTCCCAGGAACCAGGATCCAGTGACACGGTTGCAGTGCTGGACCGCTGATGCTTCTCAAAATGATGTCTCGGTTGTGTGGGAATATCACGCTGGTGCTGCAAACTGACATGCTGAAGAAAATCTATGCTCAAGTAGAGCTCAGCTATTTCCTGTTTCCATCCAGTGACTCCGTTTGCCCAGGACCACAGAAGAATAGTTTGGGCAGCATGCTTCCACCAGTAAGATGTAATGGCAGCCTGTATTGGACAATAACCTCCATCACATTGTGGTGAGAGGATCAGCATTTAATTATCATCTGCAACAAATCTCTATGTAAACTGCTGTGGCCAAAGTCTTGAAACAAACTCTCGCTTGACACACTGAATAAACATCAAACAACCACACTGCCAGCTCAACCAGTACCGCCTGTCTTCCTGCCACAACTTAAGAACCAGGCCAAACTGGCTCAATCAAAACACGGACATGTTTAAACTGCAAGCACGAAACCCGTCCAGCCCAACCAAGAGTCAACAGAGCCAAACACGTTGGAAGCTGCAGAAGACTTGTTAACCAGAAACATGTCACCCTCTGGGTTTGTGGCACAGAACACATCCACAATGGCCGGTTGACCAGATGTGAAGCCTCTCCAGTCAGAACAGTCCAAGTGTTGTCATCATATCGTCTCCCTCTTAAACCGTCTTACTCACAAGTCTTCCGACTTTCTTCAGTACACAGTCGTAAACACTATTAACCCACCACAGCTGTTGTTATTTGCAACTCTAGATGTTGACGTGACTGTCTCTTTACCTTAATTCAAACACACAGGCAGATAATTAGACCCTTCACTATCAGATCAACATTTATTTATAATACAAGAAAGCTGGTTTATCTTTTTTCTTAGCGCTATAAAGTGCAAAACAAACATGGAGACATGCAGGCATGACACAAGGAGTTGCATGAACTTGGCAGATGCTTTTGAATGAGAGGAAACTTCTTATAAGCACAAACTGGCAACCTGTTTTGTTTATTTGATCCTGTATGTTGTGAGGGGCAAAGACTTGTTTTATTTTTCTCTGCCCAGCTTCATTCATTCACACCACAACCATTTTCATTGTGTTCTCTTTTTGCATTTGCACTAATATACACCTTTTTTACTTGATTGGTTCATTGCGCCCTATCCTCAGAGAGCTCAAGCTTAGTCAGAAGACAGGTCCTCCCATGGTGCATGTTGTATGCACTCATCTCCCTTTCTCCTCTACATCTGATTGATGCATCAAAACTCATCCCTCAGCAATGTCTGCATTTATTGTTGAATTGCCAAATGCTTCAGCCAAAGACGATTCAGGATGATTTCATTCGATCAGCGGACATTATCACTGTAGTCTCTTTTCTCTACACCTGTCCCATGGAGAGAGTCGTTTGTTGGCTGTCTCCCTTTTCTTGTGTCTTTTATGTCACACCTGCACATTGCAGTCATTGCCGCGGTAACGCCTCTACATTCAGCACCTGGTCTCTGTAACTGCTGACAGTAATTACACAAGCCGTGAATAGCTGACTTGTGCGTGTGTTTTGAAACCAATCAGCCTGTCTTTCATCAGGGTTTGGTTCCAGCCAGAGACGCATTTACAATAGTAGGAGTCTCTTGTACAGTTGTTGTCAGAGAGCTGTAATTTAACAAATTGCTCTGTGAATTCATTACATTTAAACCCATTTAGAAAATGGGTTTAACCATCATTCCTTCATCATAACATTTGCTTCCCTCCAAATGTCTGAATTTTGAATATTTTTTCCTCCTACGCATTTGAATAAACTGTGTATTAATTTGAATACACACATTCTCTTTTATTGTCCATTGATACAAATTTCATTTCATTTTTTTATTCTTTACTATTGCTGAATTTATGATTGCTTCTAATGGCACATCTGCAGGCATCAGGGTTGAAGTCAGGGCCCATATACGTGCCAAAATGTTGAGAGCAGCTGGGGAATTGAGAGCATACAATGCCAAAGCTGCTTGAAGAGGGATTCCAGTATTTTTAAGATTGGCATGACGATATTTAGTTTTGTTTATCGAGCAGCTTAAAGTGAGCGACGTGTTCAAACTGGCTTCATTGTGGCATTTTATTTTGTTTCTATTAGGAGGGTCATCTATATGTTCTTTGACAACCACAACTGACTCAATCGATTGGTTGAAACAAATTGCATCACAGTGTGAGTTAGCTTGTAACCAGCAGCATCCACAGGAAATAGCCAAACAACTGTTCCTGTGGTTTCTTACCATACAGATGACCATGAGAAGACCTCATTTAAGAGCAGCTGAAGAAATTACATTCTGTGCTGTGTAAAACCAGGTAGTTTGGCTGTTCTAAGAATTTTTTTTTTTTTTTAATGCATTCAGGCCCTGAGTCTTCGGGCTGATAATGTACAAATGCTGTAAATAGTTGAGTGCTCTTAGTCTGGTGTCATTTTATCTACATGATCTTATTGGCTTGGCAATGACACAACTGACTCGGGCTTAATATTTCCCCCTTAAATCACAACTGACTCATTAACAAGCACTGGAAGTCTTTATTTTATGTTGAACTCCAGATCACTCAGTATTGAAACCGTTTATTGTACAATGCTAAAAGACTGCAAGTACACAGAAGTGTTGGGTGCCAGGAGAGAGCCCTGCTACAGCTCTGCTTGAACTGTGACTGCAAGGTGTTACATTTCAATCCACAGAAACCTCCTTAAAATAAAAAAAGCTCTATTTATGCAGGCAGGGAAAACTTCCTCACATATTGACTGGAAGAGAACTGGTTGATTTGGAGTTTAGCTTTGGCATGTTGCTAGATTTCTACTTGTTTACACTAGAACATGGGTTTCGTTGGCTGAAGCCAGATTGTGTCCTAGTTGAGGGGATTGGGTTTCGGGAAGCATTAGATATGGATGTTTTATAGTCTGGTATCTTATACTTGGATCCCACAAGCTATAGCTAATGTTTTAAGATGAATCTAACAAATAAACTCATGTTCTTCTTGAGCTCCCAGTTTAAGATGTTCCAGAGCAATAGCTGTCCACTAATGTCTAAAAGATCCCAACTACTGCTCTGGTTTATGTGCAGGTAAATATGAGAAGATCAATGAAACAAACTGCCGAATAGTGTGCCTCATCTCCCACCAAGCTTGTCTTTTACTTCCATCTCTATCGCCTCTGTACAAAGGAATCTCGTTGTACACACAGTTTGCGAGTGTGTTTGTGTGTGTGTGTGGCCGTCTGTCATTTTAGTTTTCCTTTCACCTGCAGAGAATGGCTGGCTGGGTTGCGTTCGCCACGACAAGGATAGGTTTTCAGGTTGATTTGATTTTCTTTTTCACCTTGGGTTTTGCTCCTTAGGAAACAGATAATGTGAAAAAACAGAAACAGTAGGGGCAGCAGTAAATCATGCTCGATGAATTTAGAGAAACTCAGCCCAGCACAATATACATTATATAATTCACTTAATACAAGCAAAACAATTCTACTCATTAATCCAGTTTTGGCCAAGTCAGCCCACTACCAATGGTCCGTGCTGTGAGGTGCATTGTTACTGAGATGCTGAGATATGGGGTGCTGGGTAGTTTGTCTCATCCAAACTCAGGTGGATTAATCACATTCTTGTTATTCAAAAAATGTTAAGCGAGATAAGGTCTGCGTGGCTTTTTAAATGTCATCGTTTTTTTTATTTAATTGAATGCAGGAATTAATGATTGTCGTAACCAGATCGTTGTAATTCGTAAAGGACGGATTCAGTATAGTGTAATGGTATTTTCATATTAATGCTTTGTATTGTCTGTTCTTGGTATCATATATTCTGTTTCCCATCTCACATACATGTATGCTCCTCAGAATATTTTTTTGTGGAATCAGTATATTGTAAACCCATTTCTGGAAATGGGAGAGTTGTACTTAATTAACAATTGTGAAATTCCTTGGAATGTGGCATTTTTCTATTTTGAATACTATAACTTTGTGTATAAAGAATAAGTACATTTATTCAGCATGTCCACTGAAAAATGGCAATACCAATACGGTGCAAAGCGAAGGACTAGGTTGACTGAATTCTTTGCTCCACCAAAATACGTTTGACTGCATATTGATGACGCTTGTTGAGTCGCTACTGCTGTGTAATCTCTGAACAACTCCAATGTGACATTTGGACTATTATTAAATCAAATGCCCACTATTCATTGACGTCAACGTTCATTTTCTGTGTGTGCAACAGGATATGAAAAATATAATAAAAATGTGAATGTGTAAAAGACTATGGCTTTTATTTCTTAGTTTGCACAACCTTGACACTGTTACTTGGTAAGTACTGTATGTCGTAAACATTTCCTACCAAAGTAAGTATAATGTGTAAATGTTAAAATAAAAGTATTGTATTTTACAAAAAAGCAAAAGTTTAGAATGGCATCAAATTGCCACAAAAAATATTAAATGTATATGTTGTAAGAACATTCTTGTCAAAAATAATTTAGTCAATATTATGTCTATATGAAGTCATGAAATAGTCATAGTATAGTTTATTCAGTCATTAATAACATAGTATGGCAACACATGTCATTATATACTATGTCATGAAGAGTTGCAAAAAGTCATACTATAGAGGCAAAAGAAACATCACAAAAATCAATACTTAGGTTGGTATGTCAAGTTAAATGTCCAAAAGACAAAAATCATAGTGTAGCATTCCCAGAAATAGCCATAGTATAGTGGTAAAAGGTAATTAAAAGTAATTTCATCATATTTTGAAAAAAGATAATAATGTGCCAACAAAACATAACAAATATTTTTTAATGAAGTCATAGTTTAGTATGTTATAAAAAAGTCGTAGGGAATGTCTGAAAAAAATCATGGCATAATATATCTTAACAGAATCTCAAAATAATACATACATAGGGGTTAGTGAAATGTCGGAATACATCTTCACCATGCTGGTGTATCGCAGGTGGGAGAGTGTGTGGGAGATCTGGTGTGCAGGATTTTACCGTTATCTATCATGGTTGTAGCATATTAGATAGAAACCACGAGAAGAAAGACACTTCTTCAGGTTCTTGCTTCTCAGGTCGGCTGAATGTCCTCTCACACGGAGCGGCTCGCAGTGGGCCTTCAAACCGGCAGAGCGTCCACTATCCATAAGTTGTATTTATTCAATTAACCCTGGCCAGGTTGTGGAGGCCACCATTCAACATAGACCAGAGTAGAAGTGTAGAAGAGCTGTTTCCCCTGACGGCTTCTTGCTTTATTTTCTTGAGGAAGGGACTGCAGTGTATGGCGGGAACAGCAAACATTTAACCTTATTTTACAGAATTTGTAGTTACTTACAGTCTATTTAATTCTCCCATATTAGAAAGCTGGACTATCTCAACTGCTGAACAGTGCCAAACTGTTTGATGTGGAACACTTATTAAAACCTGATCAATTAATCATAGAATGAATCAAGCAATTGATATACATTGATATACATTGTTGCCATGACACAGAAAGACATATATATAATCTCAACAAGCTAGAGACAAGCTATGGAGGGGAAGAAAGTCCCTCCCCCCTCTTGAACAGACAGGTGGTCTGTGTTTCCAAGGAAACATGCAGGTACAACAATCAATTTCCCTGTTATATGAAAAGAAAATAAATGTTGGTTATCATGGATGTAACTATACTTATTATCTATAAACTCCAATGTTTTCACTGTTTGTTTGAGTTATGGGAAAGACACACATTGAGTCAGCAATGTATGATCAGAACAAGATTAGAGTAAATGCAAATAAAACTGTTAACAATCAATTTGTGAATGTCTACATAAGTAAATGTGTTAATCTGAAGTAGATTACATATCTATACACAACATACAAGGATTAACTAATACACGGCTTTAGTATGCATTCAAATTTCGGTATACAATCTCTCGGGACACAAAATATGCATGTATGGAAATGTGGCAGGATCTTACCAAATTATTAATAAAAAAGGATAAGCCTATTTATTAGCATGAGTAATCATGAGTGATACGATTAGTTATATAAATTAAAATTGACTAAAATTATTTATTTAAAGATGTGGATTATATCACAAGGAGACACAGTCTTGGAGAGAGGTCAGAAGAAGGTCCAAACCCCACATGTCAGGGTATATTGCGTCAAGGCTTAAGTAATCAAGTCCTTTATTCACAACCAGAAATGTGGAGTCAAAAATACCTTATAGGCTCAGCCTGAACGGTTTGAGTATCATGATTGACCCAAAGTCTTATATTGAGTCTATCCAGGCGCATGGTAAATTGAGTCCAGTTGGATATAGTTTATTAGTTAATATTTAGTCATTGTTGTATCGGATACAAGCGGCCAAAATGAGCTTCCTCCGTAGGGTGGCCGGGCTCAGCCTTAGAGATAGGGTAAGGAGCTCGGACATCAGGGGGGAGCTTGGAGTCGAGTCGCTGCTCCTTCGTGTCGAAAGGAGTCAGCTGAGGTGGTTCGGGCATCTAGTCAGGATGCCTCCTGGACGCCTCCCATTAGAGGTTTTCCGGGCACGTCCAACTGGTAGGAGGCCCCGGGGAAGACCGAGGACACGCTGGAGGTATTATATCTCCCGGCTGGCCTTGGAACGCCTCGGGATCCCCCAGAATGAGCTGGAAAGTGTTGCGGGTGAGAGGGAAGCCTGGGTCGGCCTGCTGAACCTGCTGCCACCGCGACCCGACCCCGGATAAGCGGCTGATAATGGATGGATGGATGGATGTTGTATTTACCACATTTCAGTTGTATCCTCTCTCTGTTGACATTCACTACAAACATGTTATAAGATAGTCATCAAACAAAGTATTAGTCCAAAGTATGTCCAGAATTAGTCATGAGAAAGTCATTGTATAGTATGTCGGTAAAAATGTCTTAGGCTATTTTTCATTTCCCGATTATGTGCCTCTTCAATTTCTTGCTCCATTGCAAGGATATCCCAGTTCCTAAAATGAAGGAATTGGAGCGAGCGATGACATACAGCTGGAATAATCTCAATGTAACAGTTCCTTTTTTGTATCCATAAGTTGTTCATGATGATCAGAGGCACGACGATGCAAATGTTCTGTCATTCACAGTTTTACTTTACTTTTGAAATGAAGTAAAGAGTTTTAAAGAAGAATTAGACAGAAATAAAATAAAAATTACACAAAACAAATTATTGTAGCATTTAATAAGTGCGTTCACATGAAAGTACACAGGCCTGACTCCTCAAATGTCAGGCTTTGTCACAAACATTAACTCGAGGTTTTGCGTGTGCTATGGTCCCAGCTGGTTCCCATTTTGGCTTCGTTTGTTGTTTCTCCAGGGAACAGATAATCTAACTGTTCATTCGTACCTCAATCCGGCTCAATGGAGTGAAAAACATCTCTTCACCGTGAGAACACAACAAAATCTCTCTACCAGTCTTGGCTGTCCACACCAGTCTGATGTGAGTCGGTATATTATGCGAATGCTGACGTCTCAGAAACACAGATGCTTTCACGCTTGGATGGGGTTAAACCAGCTAACCACACGTCAGTTATGTTTTCCTTGTGGATCTTACTGTGTCTCTGAGTAAACAATTATAACACAATACATTCTGAAGATTACACATTCAATAGTCTTCTCACAATCTTCTATGTAAATCAAGGTCTTGCTGCCTGTATGTTCATTGTGTGATCATACAGATGGGCTTCAGTGGCAAAAGCCCAAATTCTCTTCTCTTCCCTTACTGAAAAATCTGAAGCACATTAGACCTTTGCCAATTCATTTCCCCAAAGACGATCTACCATCTTGGATAAAGTCTCATATGACTCAACTGTGCTTTTGAAGACATCGCAAGCCTTTCTAGTTGGCCAAAGATTCTGCTTTTTAACCATTCTGTCCTCACTAGGGCTCTTGCAGATCCCAATGGGCCCTGCAAGGAGTCACTAATGTGTGATAAACACCTGCTTATCAACATAATCCTTCTCTTCTCCCGCCGTTTCTCCCATCTTATCCTTCCACTTAAAGGGCCAGGATGTCTGACGCGTCCTGTTGTGGCAGCTCAGTCTGGGGTCGTGCAGGAGGTTCCACATAAGCCAGATCTGAGGAACACTGAGGCTGTGAACAACCATGAGTTCCCTGTAAAAACAGGGGTCAAACGTCTGAAGGTGGGGTGCTGCAGATGGCCGGGGAATTCCGAAGGTCCGAAAGCCCTGATGGCGTGATGGTTTGACGCCAATCAGCTGGAGGCACATTCCTAGAAAGACATCATCAATGGGGAACAACTCCACCTGGAATTGAAGCAAAACAATGTGAAGCAAAACATTTTTAAAACAGACATACAACAATATTAAAACTGTCAAACTTTGAAGTACCTGTTGACAGGCAGAGCTCAGTCTCCGAGCTGTATGTCCCGACATGACAAACCCTCCTCCTCCAGCGTAATTTGGGTACAAACCTCCTCCATAAACAAACTCTGGCACAAAGTATTTGGAATTGCGCCTTCGAATTGGTTTAGCATGGATAATAATATCACCTACAAACAGATCCTGGTCTGACTTTTGACCTTGTAGCATCTCTAGTATATTCTCTACATTAACATAAACATCAGCATCGCCCTTGAAGATGAATCTGTATAAAAAGAGATAATTGGAAAAGCATCAGATTAGTCACATAAGGCTAAGAATCAGATAAACTCTTAATTTAGGCCTGTAAACACTGACTTGACATGAGGACAGCTGCTGTTAACCCATTTGAGAAAATGTGTTTCCTTCAGCGTCAGGTTGAAGAAGGTGTCTTCAAAGTCCCAAAGCAGGATATCCCCAAAGGTTTGACTCTCGTAGGTCATGAGCCGATCCCAGAGAGGCAGAGCAGTCCGATTCCTGGGCACCCCCAGCAGGAAAACAGTCCGGATGGACACACCATTTTGAAAGAGTCCCTCTTTACCCCAGGTCCGACGTACCACCTAAACATAATTAAGTGCAGAGAGGAAGAGAACATTTGGTTGAGCAGAAAGAATTCAATAAATTAAATGTTAGGTTAAAATATGTGTTAAACTTGTGACAACCCTCCCTGCCTGTTACTTAGTTTGTGTAGCTGTTTTCCCTGCAGGGATTGGAGGTATTCTTGGCAGGGGGTCACTATTAAAATGGCAACTTAACACACAACCTAGTGTGGCCATATAGCCCCTAAGGCGGGGCTATATGGCCAAGATCTTTTCACAATACAAGTTATTTAATATCTCCATATATCACAACATAGCACATTTCAGCAGCGTGTTAGCAATAACATATGTACTCATCAAGCAGACACAGAACAATAATACCATTCATCTGAGACATGTTTATCAAATGTAAGTCCAATATTCACTCTACTCGTATCTCTAGATTTGGTCTCCACCAACTCCTGAAGGAAATATCAGGCTCTTTAGCTGCTGATTGCTCCACTGCGTTCACCAGCTAGTTGCTAACTGGGTCCGTCTGCAGTTCAGTGCTGGGCTGGTAGAGCACAGTGGGTTTATCAGAACTGTTCAACAGAAGGCAGCTGATGGCTGATGTTATGAACTACACTGAGAACAGTGAGAGTGAACCAAACAGCAAAGAGGTGTGCTGGAAAACAAAATCAACAAGCTTTCTTATACACCAAATAGCTTGGGTGAAAAATACAGTCTCATTTCTGTACTGATTCACAGCCAATTTGACCAGTTATAAATATTTGTTTGGCAAAGGCCTTCATACAAAATGTATTATTTTACCTGACGTTTATCAAAATCTGCAGGGATAGATTTCACTGCAATGAGCATGTAGGGAGCAGTGGAAGTCCCTTTAATTCCTCCTTCTCCTTCTTCCTCCTCCTCCGCTCCTCCAATGTGACATTTCTCTGGCTGGTCTATGAGCAGCTTAAAGTTTCTGTTGTCCTTTTCTCTCAGATAGCCATCAAAGTCAAATGGTGGCAACGTAGGCAGGGGCTTGCTAGCGGTCGGGACTGCATTTTTCCGTAGAGACTTGGAATTCCCCTTAGATTTGACCTGACGTTTGACCTTGGACTGAGGAGGTTTGACCTTGGACTGAGGAGGTTTGGACTTGGACTGGGGTTTGCAGGGAGGCAGATGTGGTTCTGAAGGGTTAGATGGGATCTGCTAATTAGGAAAAATTATGTGAGACAAAAGATGGAGGACATTTCTGAACTTGTAATCTTAATGAACATATCAAGTATGATGTGCAAAAGAAGTATAAAACCTAAAAATCTAAAATTACATTGAAAACTAGCATCATCCTTTCTGTTTATGCTGCTTCATGTTGATCTCTTCCAGGTTAATTATAAAATGTGTTGCATCCTCTGTGGATCAGTACAGATGGTCATTCACACACACATAAATACAAACACACTGTGTGTACATATATTGATGCACTCTTCATATGCAGTATGCATATCCACACAGCACACACTGTACAGTGCTCTGACACTGGTTCTGGATTTCAGCTCAGCAGTAAACACTGTGGAAATGTCTCTACACACACTCTGTGAGTACAAAGAGCATCACAGCCTTATGTGGGCTGTGAACTCCCTAAATCTTATGAATGAGGACAAGACTAAACAATCATGAACACCTTAAGATCAGCACGTGATCCGATGTGAGGTCCTGGGACAGGGATGTTGTATGTGTACAGATTGTAAAGCCCTCTGAGGAGAATTCATAATTTGTGATATTGGGCTATATAAAATAAACTGAAATTGAATTATCCTCATTTTACATTATGAAGATACTTTGGTTCTGATACCTACATGCAAACACGCACACACATTCATAACTTGAACCAGATCAGCTCATACCCCTGGAGACTCCTGGCCTGCTTTGGCTCTGCTAGCGCCAAGCAATGTCCTACTGGAGCTGGTAGAGCCATGGATCTCCAGCTTCCACACAGGCATGTCCCATCCAGAGGAGAGCACGACCTGGAAACATGGTTGGGATTTGATTGGACATGGGAAGTGGACATGTGATTTTAAATTATTTTTTTTGACTACCCCTTCTTGTGATTGGTTATATCCTTACCTGATGGGCATATAGCAGCAGACAGAATAGCACGAGTAGCAGCATCGTGCACAACACATCTGCCTTCACATGGAGGATTCTCCTTAGTGTCACCATCTTCAGTTCAGTATTGAACAGGAATGCAGTGGAATGGGGCTGGGGCAGTTCAAACCGCTTTGCAGACAGCAGGCAACTCTGCAGAATGTGAGGAGAAAATGTGGTGATTTTCACAGTTCGTCTGTAAAAACTCCTCTCACTGGATGCACGTCCATCGTGTCTGGCTCCATCCTCCCCTTCACCTCAGGCACCAAAGGGTGGGGGCATCCTGGACAACAACAACAACACATTTCCATTGCTTTAATGCTCCCTGTTGCAAAGATCATATTGTTACTTGTCTCTTCCCCCGTTTGTCTGTCCTAATAAGGAGGATGTACTGCCCAGGAAGCTATTTGTGAAACCCTCTCACATCTTGTCTCATACAATAAATGATCCTCCTTTTGTCGATGAAAGATTGTTTTTTCATGTTCCTGTGACAAAAAAAAAGAAAATTGAATGCAATATACATCTACTTTCTCCTCCATCTTTCTGAGCTTCTGAACATATGACCTGCTTCATATCACCTCGAAGTAGTAACCAGGACAAACACTATAATTAAAATAGAAATAATCCAAGACGTTGTTGTTTGCTGATGAATAGCAACACGTATTTGTCTTGATTCCCATCATTCATAACTCAGAAGGGGGAGTGTCTGTCTTATGTAAGGGAGAACAAGGGTACCAACTCTGTCGAAGAACACTGTGTCCAAACGTTCATGCCACTGGCAGACATCCCTTAATAACGCCCTGTTATATGCGTGACTGTCTAATCGAAGCTAATTATTTTAGAGCACACATTTCACACAAGCATGACGTCAGCGTCGCAAAACTTCTCGCGCAATCTACACAAAAAGTCGCCTGTCATTTCTTGACAAAAAACAACATATTTCGCGTGCTTTTACAAGTTTTGTAACTACAATTGCTCTGAAATGTTCCCTGGTTCATGCAAGTCATTCAAACTTACCAGACGAGTCGGAGGAGGACGTCAAACTGAAAACATCTGTGCTGATGTGTGAAACTGCAACACAGGCTCCACTCTGCACACAAAGACTGACAAAGACCCACTGAGAGAAGATGAGACTGTTCGCGCGCGCGCGTGTGTGCGTGTGCGTGCGCGTGTGCGTGTGTGTGTGTGTGTGTGTCGAGGCGAGGTTAGAAAAGTTACCTTTTTACGCCCGTCAGCTGCTGGCTGCGCTCATGGTTGCCTTCAAGTTCCGTAGGGAATATTCAAAGTCTAGACAATTATAAACTTTTGGTAATAATAAAATGAGTGACTTTCTTCGTGTATAATCAGCTAATCTCAGCTAAGCATTTCTTGTTGTCTGTTTTAGGTTTATCGTCTCTGTAAAAAAGGTGAGAAAAGTGACTCCAATCAAACAACAAACTGTAATTCCGAGGGATTGTCAGGGGCCCACTGGTCATTGCCTGAGATACACATCAACTGGGAAGAGACTCACAATTACCACAGAGAGACCTACATTATTATTAATTATTACAAAAAACTACAAAATCATCCAAAACAGAGAGACAGAGAGAGAACGATAACGTACGTGTGTCTATAGGAGAGGTGGTGGGGTATTTTGCATGTCTGGGCCCACTGTTTCAAAATCCGCCCATACCCATACCATGAATACTTATTGTCATATTCATGTAATGTGTTTATGTAACTTTGTAATGCTGTTCATTCTGTACACATGACATCTATTGCATCTGTCCATCCGGGGAGAGGGATCCTCCTCTGTTGCTCTCCTGAAGGTTTCTTCCCTTTTTTCCCTGTGAAAGGTTATTTTTGGGGAGTTTTTCCTGATTCGATGTGAGGTCCTGGGACAGGGATGTCGTATGTGTACAGATTGTAAAGCCCTCTGAGGAAAATTTGTAATTTGTGATATTGGGCTGTACAAAATAAACTGAATTGGAAACTGAATTGAAAATGAATATAACATATATTGTAAATTTAATTTAATACAAATGGCATAATTATTGGTAAAATAATTATAGCATGTACATGGTGTATATCATTCACCACGTTGAGTGCTTAATAAACTACCAGTCTGTCAATCCAAAATAGGTTATCAGAATATATTAGAATTTTTGAGCTAGTATTCAGATGAACAAGCAAACCAGGAGAACCTGAACGCAACATCTTCATACTTCATCCACGTGACTTAAAAAAGAGCGGAGCGACTTCAAGCCAGATGCCAACAAAGCAACTCGGGGGATAAAGGAAGGAGACGAGATGAATAAATAAGGTGCAGAGTGTGGATCTCTGAAGTTTTGATGATTAGTCATGTATTTGTATTGTAGTTTGGGTCTAGAAGGAAGAGATCAAGGCCAGCTAGATATTTCTTACTAGGTCAAGCAGCAGGCAAACGGGAGAGCACACACATGCAGACTCACAGCACGACCAGCAGTAATTTACGACTATAGACTGAGTCTACTGAACCAGTAGTGCCTAGTGAACATGTGTGCATCCAATCACTACACACAAAGTAGGAAAGTTGAGGTTGGAAAAGCGGAAAGTAAGAAGTGAACTTTTCTGCAAGGTTTCGGTCCTTACTGCTGGATGTAGGTTATGGTACAGCTTAAATTGACAAATAAATGATTTTAACAAATAGAAGAGCCTTGAAAATATGCAGCATAGCTTGCATGGCAGATGCATGCTCAAAACCTGGAAGCCACATTTTCCCAAATCGATTGGTGTGTCACCCATTGCTCATGCTGTGCAGCCACACTTTGTTCAACCCTGCTGAACCGTAACTTACATTCTAGCAGAGATCACCAAGAGTCCAAGGATACCAAATACGTACTTTTAAAACACAAGATCATTTAATAATAGTTTCTGCCACATACACAATTATACATTTACAATCTCTGTACCATCTACAGAAGTTAAACAAGTGATTATTTTCTTTGGCTCCAAACATCACACAAATGCACAACAGCTGGGAGCAGAGACTTGAGTCCAAATTAGCCGTCCCACAGAACTATAAGGGCCACCAGGGATTTCAACAGCATGACTCTCCACCTGAGAGCTGCTCTCTGTCTTGCTCCAGCTGTGGTCCCTCTAAACATCACTGTGTCAGCTCAGCTAAACAGTCAGGATGCCGATGTAGCAGATACTCCATTTTCTGTCTCAGTGGAAACGGTTTCTTCCCTGAAGTATAAACGTTTCTTAGACAAATATGCAACGTTACCTGGAAACCGTCTAGTCCACTGAAATTGCATTATATTTCTCTTAAGTACTGATGTGAGAGTAGGATGTGAGACGTATTATTTTGTTTTGCATGAGTTTTAGACAGCAGTCAGATCAATGCATTACAACTAATTTCTCTGAAGCATCATTGTACTCAGAATATCTCTGTTCCAATACTTTTGAGAAAAGATTTGAGGGAAGAACTCCACGACCTCTTTGGATCCAGCTGAACTCTCACTGCACTAACTTAGACAATCATCTTGCTAAGCTTTAACTGCACTAAATCAGGCTGTTCCAAGCGCACTAAGCCTGGAGTCAGCATTTTATCTCTGTGACCTAGTAGTATTTCAAGTCTTCACATACAGTAAAATGGTATTATGGAGCTAGTACCAACTGTTGCTGCCAGGCAAAAAAGATTGATTAAGGCTATAACAGCGTCCCGTTTCATATCCTTGTTTTGTTCTCGTCTAATGATCCCGGGGGAAAGTCTTTGCTGGTGCCATTCTTGAAATAGATAAAGTTCAACACTACAGTGCTGATTAGCTGTGCGTTGTGCTTGTACTTTCAATCTCTTCGGTCATTACTTCACTACCACCCTTTCCACCCTCAGGAGGATGCAGTGCCAGCTTTCATGATCCTGAAGAGTGTGTTGATGTTATTGCTCTTGATGGCGTCTCGGCAGGCAGAGATCACTTGGTTCTTGGGCTTGCCAACTGAAGGTGAGGAGGAATAGTGACAGGCAGATTAAAATGAGGAAACAAGACAAGTCATGTCATTTAGCTGACGCGTTTATCCAAAGCGACTTACAATCATGTTACATTCATACACAGCTAAAGGTAACAATGCAGGGTTAAATGTCTTGCTCAAGGACACATCGACTAGGGCGGGGATTGAACCACCAACCCCCTGATTGAAAGACAGACCTGCTAACCACTGACCCACAGTCGCCCCCCAGTTATGCAAGTTTAAACAACACAGGGGAAATGCCTTTCAGCTTATATATATATATTTCAGCTTATATATATTCTGCTTTCAGCTTATATATATTCTGTTATATATATATATATATATATATATATATATATATATATTATTTTTTTATAACTATTACGTTATGACAGCTACATCTCAGAGCCTAATCTTGAGGGAGACACTGAAACAGAGGCTTTCCAGTCTGGTAGCTATGGTGAGCCATATTCAAGTACTCTGCAAAGCATTTGTAGTCCCTCACCAACATCAGCAAAGCTTTCAATATTAACATTGTGTGCAAAAGCTTAGAGTCCACACACACACACACACACACACACACACACACACACTGGCCTACCTCTGAGTCTACCAGCTCGCTGTATGGCCTGGTTGACAGATTTGAGGCAGGCAAGTAATGCATTGTGGTTGTTAGAGCGGATTTTATACTCGTTGATCAGATCCCTATTAAGGTCGTACAGCTCTCTGTAGCGCTTCTTCATCGTTGTCCTACAGAGGGCAAGGGAGAAAACCACAGACAGATACAGTATGAGGAAAGGAAGAGAAACAGTGAGTCAGTTTGGTTGTGTAGTAAAAGATTGATATCAGTATTATCAATATTTACGGGGGAAATACACACTCAGTTCCAAGTTTTAGTTGAAACTGTTTTTGAGGTGTTGATTTAATGTTGGGGTACTTCTGGAGTTTTGTGGTGCATTGGATTGTAAATTATTATACTAAAAGGCCTTTTTTTAATATATTGTCCATCACGTTTATATCAATGAGGGTGCATTCAACATGAGAATCACCTTTCATTATAACAGAATAGAATTCAGCAGAATCCAAAACTCTCCATAAATTTGTGTCACCACCCCTCTAAAAATAGTTTTGAGAAAACTGAACATTATAACATTCATGAAGGAAGGATTTAATGTAGGACGTTGCATTAGACTGTATTTGGTTTAGCCAGGTGTACCTAATACATTTGCAACTGTGTGTTTGTTCTTCATGCTTTTGATACAATCGTTCTTTTGTTTTAGAAATCACTAGTTAAGAGTTTTCCCAGCAGACATTTCGAATTGTCATGGTAACATTTAAGGGAAACTATGCCAATATTCAACTCCCTTTTTATTGTTGCAATGTGGGTGGTAGGTGAGGGTCTGCTGATGGCATTTTCTATTTGATGCCTTTCAACAAGCATGCACAATAGCAAAGCTCTGGAAGTGGTGGACCTAAATTGAATGCAACCATAGTTTTGAATATGTCCCCTGAAAAAGGTCTTCAACAGAGAGTTCAAAGCATTGTATTTGACAAGGATTATAAATGGGATCAGTTTAATATACTGTATGTGTATCATGTGTACTCACATGATGCCCATAAGGCGAGCATCCTCTGCTTGCACCAGCATGTTCCTGATGTAGTTGGAGTGGTCGGCCATGGCTGCAGTTAACTTCTGATGGACAGAGTGGAACTCATCCACCTGGAATGCAGATGTTAAGGACTCAATATGAAACCACAGCTACAAAAATAACAATAGCTCTCTCCTGACAAATACATAATTAATTTATCTTGTGCTCTCTGACTTCTCTTAGTCTTGACAAGCCTTTTACACAGGGTGCAGTTGGAGTCATAATGTACAGTACATGTACAGGTCAGGATGGATGAAATGTTTTTGACAGGAGAGCTTCCAATGTCATTAAAGCTGAACCTCAGTGAGTGTAGTGTGTAGCTCCTCAAAGTATCCGGGGAAGTCTGCTTCTGCTGACAAGTCCTCTATTGCCAGGAAGGACGCAAGTGATTGGACCAGATCTCCTGCCAGGTCAATGTCATCGGTACTCAGAGTGATCTGATTGGGCAAATGAACGATTAATTAAGCATCTTATTTTAAAAGGATATGTCAGTAGCTATTGTAACTTCATGCAAACTAACATCAATGTTTTGCTGACTCTTATCAAGGTAAAAACAAATATTTACACGGTCAAAATGTAGCCATACTATGGCTAAACATATAATAGTTGTGTGTTTGTACTTGTCCATTGTTGGCCATGCTGATAGACAACAGTCCCCCTCCTCTTAGAGAATTAAAAGTGATGTCCGGGCTGTCTACTCCTTCTGGAAGCAAGAAGTTCTGATTCAGCCACATCACCACCTGCGCACACACACGCACACACGCACACACACACACACACACACACACACACACACACACACACACACACACACACACACACACACACACACACACACTTTTTATTTTAATTAGGATGTCATTGCCTGGAAAATGCTGTGGGACTGATCACAAACACTGACAGCCTACCCTCTGTGGTCGGTCGTTGATGCTGAAGGTGACCCTTCCAGTGGGCGGAGCATCTAAGGAGTCAACTGTGATGTCATACATGGAAAAACGAGGTAGCTGACGAGTGATTTCAAACACATGGAATTGGGTGCTGCAGAAGACAAAAAGAATGAAGTGCAGAGGAGGTGGTTCATTATATGGTGAGAAAAATGCAATTAATACACGCCAGCACACATACTTTACTTACTCACACATCCTACCTAGTTTTCCCTCCAACAAAGGCTTTGATGTGCAGATCTACTGGTATATCTTTTGGGGGGACAATGGGGACTCGGACACAGCCTGACAGGTTCTGAGCGCTGGGGTGGACAACGTGACTCTCCCCCTCAAATATCCCCTCCGCGAAGATTAGCACTGCACGAATGATGGTTTCTGGAGAGGATAAAGAAGAAGTTCAGAGACTGGGCACTATCGAGTATTTACCCTGTCCTTGACATGCTTGAAATTCTCAGCCTATTCCTAGTACACTCTACCATTTGGTGTTGAAATGCTGAGCTCTACATGAGCTTTCTGAGCCTCCATAGCAGGTCTCACTGACAGCGCTGTCTGGAGCTGAGTGTTGGCTGGTATGACACCCATCCCACTGTTGGTCTCCGACACACCCTGGAATAATGGTACAGTTTGTGTGGATGTTAACATATCAATTAATATACAGCCCCATGTCAATTAATCTGTATGAAGTCTGCTATCTATGAAACAAACAGTGATGCAGCAGAATTATGACAAGATTAAAATGATGAATGGGAAAAAAATGTAAAAAGGGATTTTGCTCATCTGTGCGATTATACAATACTATCTAATAATATACATATGTACCTTAGCATTCTCGTCATAGTTGCGTAACTCCAGCAACAGATTCTGTCTGCGTTGGCTGAGCTCTCTAATGAGGTCCTGTTCAGCACCGGAGTCCATGAGATTCCCTTTAAGGTCTTTACTGGCTGGCAGGTAACCACGGACTACAAGATACACACCATTTACAACAATGCTGACATTCTTATTCAAGTTTAAATGGTAAATCATGGCAAATCATGGCAAAGCATGTTTGGATGCTATGTCTGAATTAATATTAATAGTACAGTTGCAGGTGACAGTAATGTGGTTGTTATTAGTTTTCAGTACCTCCAGATGAACTGAAGTACTCAGGAACGGGACATAATGATGTGCTAGTTGAACTCGATCAAAAAAGTTCAGAGAATCACCAATGCACCAGAAATACTATTCAATAAATCTCCTTTGAAATCAGGTGACAGCACTACAACATTTAGTAATTTGGGTAAACTAAAAAGTATGGGAATATGCAGAAACACACATACTCTGCTCCTTCTGACAGTTGCTAGGGAGTTAGTGGGATATTAGCGCTGATAAGAAAGGGCATGCATCCATTTCCAACATGTTTTTTTACATTCATATGTGGACAAAAAACATACAGGCAGACAGCTAAACAACATACCTTCTCCCTCTGTGGAGGTGCAGATAAGTTGTTGCTGTCCATCCAACCTGTAGTCTCCCTCCACCACTCCGGCCACTGAAGAGGAAAAGTTGTCTTTAAAAATGACCTCGCCTGTGCGGTCACTACGAGCATCAATCTGAAATAAAAGGAGGAAGTGATCAACACTGAAGACAAACTAAAGATACTGTAGAATTTAATGACAAATCTAATTACTAATGGCATTTCTGAAGTGTGAGAGGTTGTCCCTAAGCCTGCTATGATGTGAGCTGACCTTTCCATTGGACCAGCCAGTGATGAGCTCCACCACCCCGTCAGCATTCAGGTCAAAGGCATGGATGCTCATTGCATGATTCTTAGACTGATTGGAGAGTGAAAAAAACACATTGATTACAACACTGGCAATTGCGAATACCTATTTTTTTTCCAATACGGTTAGCCTCTCTATTCCAAGACGACATTATTATGTATTATTCCGGTACCTTAATTCTCCAGTAGCGGGCGGTGCGGTCGTAAACTCCCACAGTGCCATTGGCCAGGGCGTAGCCGAACCTGCTGCCATGCATATGGCACAGCGCCGTTACTGTCTGTCGGGAGAAGGACCGAGGTAAAACTAGTAACAGTGCAATGATGAGTCCAAGTATTATTGTGCGACTGTCCCTTGTATAAAACTTAGTTTTGGTGGATTTTCTCGGGAGTCAACACGCTGAGAAAAAGTGAAACACATTGCATCCATTTACCTCGTTCTCAGTCATCTCAGACACAAGCTCGTCCTCTTTGAATACTCTGATGTCAAAGTCCTCTGATCCGACTAGAAGCTGTAAAAACAATATAGCTGACTGAATTTGTTTCAATCAAAAAACAATCATTTAACCCATGTCTAGAGTTTAGACACACCTGTTAACATTTTAACATTCAACAGAGTAAAGAGCGATGTCATGAACGGGACAGAGACAACAACACAGCATGTCAGGACGTACCTCATTTTTTCCATCCCCAGTGAAGTCACATAGTACCACAGATCTGACATTATCGCCAGTCACCTAAAAACAAGACACCTCATTAATACATTAATTTAGTTGATTCAGACAAGAATGTATTCACCTTGACAGAGAATGTTGGAAATTAGCTGGGCCTGCAGAGACACATGGAAATGTGCCGTTAATCAAATTAGTTACATTTTGGTGAGGTGTCACTGTGAGTTGTGCGTTGCATTGCTATTCAATAAAACCAACTTCTTGAATGTACGACTGACTGTACTGATATTAAAATGTTGCTTTGCTGTGCTTACCGTCCAAAAGTGGTCATTGCCAGCATAGTCAAAGCCTTGTAAAGCGCAGTTCCCTCCAATGATGGCAAGAGGTCTTGGGATGTCCCCAAGTTTCCCCAACACAATAGCATTGGCCCCATCTGTCACCTACACCCCCACACACAGAAGAAACGGAAACAAGGCCCTTTTAGATGGAATACTGTACAACAGGTCGACAGCTTGAACCATAATTACTTTTTTTTTCTTGTGTCTTAAGTATTCAGTTCGACACAAACAGCATAGATACAAAAATGTTTTGATATATTTTGTATTTATTTAAACTCATTAATATATATTTTGGCATATATTTTGGCTTAACATTTCGGGCTGCACGGTGGTGTAGTGGCTAGCACTGTCGCCTCACAGCAAGAGGGCCGCGGGTTCAATTCCCAGTCGGAGCGGTCCTTCTGTGTGGAGTTTGCATGTTCTCCCACAGTCCAAAGACATGCTGCAGGTTAATTGATCTCTAAATTGCCCATAGGTGTGAATGTGAGAGTGAATGGTTGTATGTCCCTACATGTGCCCTTGATGGACTGGCGGCCTGTTGAGGGTGTCCCCTGCCTTCGCCCTATGTCAGCTGGGATAGGCTCCAGCGCCCCCGCGACCCTAATGAGGATAAGCGGTATTGAAAATGGATGGATGGATGGATTTTATATTTCATGTATATACTGTACTATCTTACACATAGCCAACTGTAACTTCTCATAGACTGACACTTACAAAAGCCAAGTCATCACAACGCACAGTCGCTTTTGTGTGGTCATTGCAACATGGTTGTGTATGTTGCAACACTTCGGAGATCACCTGGCTTTTTAAAGCAGCAAGGTTGAAGCCATTGGGATAATTATATGAGGTTCCCTCATCAGTCCTAACTTTCTTGGGACTGCTACTGGGATAGCATCTTGACCGTTGTCCTATTCAAAGCTGATGCTGTCTGAACGAGCCACCTCATTCTCATGCTCCAACAATTCCTCATCATCAGTGGCCTCGGGTACATCTTCCTTTCCAGAGCAGCTGTCATCAAAACTCTCAAATGTCAAAGAAAATACTGCTCTGCACTATTCAGACACCATGTTACTGTGACAGTAAAACACAAGATAAACAAACGGTTTGTCTTATTGCGTCTGCATTTATTCTAGTAAGAGTGAGACAACAGTGACATCATATTATATCGCAACTAGTAGTACATGATTTCATTGACTGCTGTCTCACATTAAACATGTTCATGCAAGAGTGTATTTATGATCAATGTTATATGCATGTATTTTAACTGTGATGCTGGTAAGTGTGTTGTGTGATGCAGCGACTTGAGACAAACTTCCCTGTGGGACGATAAAATATATCTTATCTTATTTTATTATTTATTGTTTTTGAAACCTGTAACAATATTTTCACTGTAAAAAAATATAGTTCGAGAAATACCAGGGATTTTAATCCTTGATTGTGTAATACGGTGGTCAATGTTGTCTAGGTTTGCTAAATAAACTTGATTTAAATAGAAACTTTCGGATCACAAAAAACCGAACACATTTAAAACACAATGAGAATGAAATGAACTAAAAGCCCAAAATGAAACCAATAAATACACAGAGTTATAGGAAGAGGACATGCATTTTACATAATCAATATCTTTAAATCAAGTAACAGGTATCCAGTTGAAAGGGAGCCAGTTTCGGTGAAATGTGTCAATGTTTCCTTGTCTGAGTTAAAATCCTAGCAGCAGAGTTTTGGATGAGTGGAGATGGGACAGATGTTTTTTTCTGCTGCCAGAGAACAAGGAGTGACAGCAGTTTAATCACCTAGTTAGGAAGGGTGTGATTGGAAGCTAATGAAAATATAGTTAGGAGTTATACATTTCTGGCAATAAATCCCCCTACATACTACACACTGCTCCCCTAAAAGTTAAGCCAACATTATACAACAACATATGTGTGTTTAGTTCAACATAACCTCTGCATTTAACCAATACACACTTTTCATTCTTCAATTGTCTTAGACTTCATTCCCGGAAAGAGCTACCTCTTCAACCAAATGGTTTCCCTCCACTTATTCTCAGTTCCACTCACCTCTCTGTAGAAAATATCAGCGTTGTCATGGACATCATAGGCCAGCAGGTTGGTCTGGGATCCCACCAACAGCGTGTCCCCAGTGGTGTTTGGTCCTAGCGTTCCTGCCGTCAGACAAGTGACTGCCTGGTTGATGTTGAGGAGTGAGATGTCAGAGTCTAGTGTGCTCTGGCTCAGGCGGTGGGCCACAGGTCTTTGACCACGAGCATGAGGGTTATGGATAAAAACCTGACAGAGAGAAACAGAGTGAATTCAAGGCATGAGGTGGAAACATATAGTATACATGACTTATAGTAAGTAGTAGAAGCAAGAAAGGTATTCTATAATCGAAAGTGAATAAGGGCTGTAATGAGCGTAAGTCAAGGAGACATGTGGTGAAGTACTCAAAAGTGGTTGCCTTGGTCCAGACCTTTGAATCCACCCACTCAATTATGTTTGATATTAGGCAAGTAAAGTGGGACAGCATAGAAACAATGTGTAAATAAAAGATCAGAATGTGGTCACTCTCTTTCCACAATGGTATAACAAGGCCACACCAAAAGGATGTGTAGACAAATAACTGAAAAAAATCAAAGATGGAAGAAGGTTTATGGACTAAGACAGCAATCGCATGCTCTGCCATATTTCTGCATATTGGAGCAGTGAACATGTTTTATTTCCCTCACCTTTCCAGCCTGTGTGGCTGCAGTAAGGCATGGGTGGACTCCATCAAATTTCCCAACAGTCACCATGCGAGGATTAATCTTGTGGTTCAGCTTCAGTGTGAATATAGGGACCAACATGGTGCCTCCTGTAGATCCTGACACGAGCCCAAAGGAGACACACAGTCAGACACCGACAGACAGGAACGGGCACTTTAATATTTCAGATATTTTAGGATAGCAATATGATAAATTAAGGACATGCGCTAATAGGTTGCCATACGATATAGTGACGACAGCGCGTGGTTTTGCTCCACTAATGTAATTACAGGCTTTAGCTACCCCAGACGCCCAGCAGAGAAGGCTGTTGCCTGGCAACATCGAGAGGGAAGCTAACCTAAAGCTGTCCGTCTGGCTAATCTAGTCTCACCGTCGTTTGCTGCTCAAGAAGGACAACTATAGAACACAAAGTCACCACGTGTGACTTTATAACAAACTGCACGCTCTGTTTCAATTTCATGTGCAAGTGTAATCTTGAAAGGAAATTAAAATCGCTGATATTTGCCTTCATTACCTCTCAGGTTACCTAACTAGCCAACGTTACCGTCGCTGGTTCAATGTCTCCGGAAACCCCTTGAGCTATAGACGGCCGTAAAACCAACGAGATCACTTGGGGAACCGTAACGTTGCCCATTCAATTTGTGCAATCTCACCTGACCCCCTCTTCAGCGGTTGGATTGTGGTTCAATGAGCTAAGCAGCTAAGTAGCTAGCTGGACGACAAGGCAACGATAGTTGACAGTCGCTTCCCTGCCAACAACTACTTCCTCTGTGGTGCTTTCAAAATAAAAGACAACCAGTCAACCATGAGAGCGCCGTGGTGGCATGTTGCACGGACTCAATAACTGTAACTTGATGAGGCTCTTGTACTTTGCCGGGCTATTTCAATTTTATGTTTGCAATATATGTAAGCAAAATACTGTATAATGTATAATACTATATATGTATAATATCTTATATGTTTGTTTTGTTTCTTCAACAGGGATGTGGCACGTGTCCTGCATCTCTTCTTCAAACAGTCCTCTCTGTCACAAACCAAGTGCTTTCTCTTTCTATGATAGGAGTACATACATTTTCTTTTCTTCAAAAGTTGTATTTAATGGTTTGTTGTATTTAATGGTTTGCATTTCAGAGGCTGCCACCATGTAACACACATTGTGTTACAGACCAAGAAGTTAAAAGGGGGACTTGAACCCAGGACCTCTTACACTAAAAGGAGAACCATACCCCTATAAACAAATCTACCTGCATGTGTTGTCCACAGCTGTAGTTACATGCAGTTAAGATACAACACTTTAAACGTGTGACGCACTAACTTGATGCTCACGTCATATCTAGTCCAACAGTTCCCTCTGGTGGTCACAATTTGATATGTATCTGATCAAATCAAATACCGTTTATTGATAAAGCACATTTAAAAACCAAAGTGTTGTCCAATAAAATAACTTGAAATAAGACTTTAAGTATACTTAGTGGTATGATGTGACCTAATGTCTGATTGAAATGTCTATGTTATATTGTTACTGTCTTAAAAGGAGAAACAATTATAATAACAATATAGTTATTCAGAACAGTTGCATAATGTGTAGGTTTTTTACTTTTTTAATAATGGGATGCACTGCTGCATGTCCAAGCAGGAAAAACAGAACCATTGCTTTGATCGTGTCACATGATACAAATGAGAGAGTGGCAATTTCTGGAAATAATGGAAGCAAAGTATTGAGGCCCTGCTTCTTAAATGGATTGCTGATAATTACCAAGACAGCTTTTCATCATGAGCCGTCTTTTTTTTCAACATAGTTTCATCATAGCATATGTGTGTCATTGTTGAGTCAGGGTTGAATTGTAGTTTAAGGTTTTTTGATTTGAAGTTTAAGTCAGAAGGAAAGACTTTCAAGAGTTGGCTGTGCTCACCAGGTTTCACCAGGGTTCTCACAAAAGTGGGAAATCTTGCCTTGTGTATGAGATAAAATCATTTAGAATGAAGGACATATTCAAGAGAGACCTCACATTCAGACGAGCTGGATTACGGGGTGTGGAGTGTAGTAGACATGGGAGCTCTACCAGGATGTTGGTGAGCAAACAGATGTTCCTCATTATGGGACCTGCAACTATATCAGTGTGGTCAGAGAGAAGAGGAGAAGTTGAGTCTGAGCTCTCAGGTCTGGGCCCCAGATGTTCAGTTTTAGTTACATAATTATAGCGTACTGTATATTATTATGTGTCTTATGTGTACTTTTTCAGTTGGTGTGGCCGTTCTAACATATTTGTACTTTGTACTATATGTGAACATTGTACATAGCAATATGCATACACATATCTATCTATCTATCTATCTATCTATCTATCTATCTATCTATCTATCTATCTATCTATCTATCTATCTATCTATCTATCTATCTATCTATCTATCTATCTATCTATCTATCTATCTATCTATCTATCTATCTATCTATCTATCTATCTATCTATCTATCTATCTATCTATTTCCCTTTGAACCACAGAGGTTAAATGCAGGAATCGTCTGGGATTTGAACCTCTCATACTTCAAGTGAGAATTAAAACAAAAAACCTCTCCTTAAGAAGAAAGGAGGTGTTTTAAATCCCCTGCCCTAGTGTGTGCTTTAAAACTCAACTGTGGTGGTGTGGGGGCTTGAAGGCCACATCTCTCTGGTCAAAGAGCTCCCTCTGCTGCACAACAGTTCATATCCTATTGTCTGGGTATCTGACATCTGGAGATCAAAAACCTGCTGGTGGTCATCGGGTGTGTGAAATAATAAAGTTGCATTACTATGAACTCTTTTATAAAAGAATATGGTAACTTATGAAAACTGAAAAAAGAAATATCTGAAAAAAGTTAATTTAAGGATATAATAAAGAAAAAGTAGCAATTATACATCCTACCATGACTCTATGGATGTTGTACGAAATGACAGTTAAGATTATTTTACAAGATTTTAATTGAGTTTTTTTAATTTAATTTAAATAAAATCTCATTAAACATCTAAACTCTGACTGATTATCATCCAAAAACCAAAGGTCCTTTTAAGGGCCACACACTTACTCAACATAAAGAGCTGCGTTTCTTAACATTTTGTAAGGGCTTACAAGGCATTTCATTGTTATATTAAGAAAATATTATTTCTGTGTTTCAATTACATTTTAAATTCCCTGTTTACTCATGTTTCAGAAGATGAATATGATTGAAACAAACTAAGAAATGATTACATTGTTTTTTTGTGAGTTTAATGAAGCTGGATGGAACAGTTTAAGCTAATTTACACCTCATTGTAGTTACTTTATTGTATATATTCTGAAATGGTCTGTTTCAGACATTGTTATGGTGCTATACACCTTGAATTAATATACAATCAATCCCAGCTTCGGGAGTCAATAGTAAACAATGTATAATGTCTCTAACATGGTATACAAAATATAACACCATCTGCACTGTTGCCAATTGATATTACACAGTTCCATATTTTCCTAAATAGAATAACTTTATCAACGCCTTCATTCGTTTTCAGTCTGTTCTCTCTGGTAAACTTCCAAATCTGAATGTCTGTTCCTGCTGCTGAGCAATAACATGCTGCATATTAACAATACTTCTGCATAGATGTTTATGGTTGAGCTCATTTAACTTTAGAAAACGGTATTCTGATAAGTAGCAGTCAAACAAATGTAGTGGAGGAAAAGCATAATAGTTACCAGTGAGGTAGAAATATAAAGTAAGAAAATATTTAAGTAAAGTACAAGTAGCTCAGTATAATACCTAAGAACCGTACTCCAGTATATGTATTTAGTTACTTTTGTTTTTTACTGTTGGTTCAGTTTGTTGGCTTCTCTACATTTTAATTCCAAGAAATATATTATTCTATATTTTAATATTTCCTATAATTTAATATTGGATGGATTGGATTATTTTATCACAGCTTTTGCAACGCTCACACATACTCTGACTCCTCCACATGCCTCACACCAGGCTCACTAAATACATCCGCTCACAAGAACAGTGACTTGTTCCGCGTATGCTCCGCTCAGCAGCCAATCGTGTGCGGGCAACAGCACAGCCTCATTTACATCGAGTTGATATATATTCACCGTCCTGAGCTTCTGAAGATATCGTCCGACACCGAAGAATCCAACAGTCATGCCTGATCCCTCCGTCAAAGCGCCCAAGAAGGGCTCCAAGAAAGCCGTCTCTAAGACCGTCAGCAAGACCGGCAAGAAGAGGAGAAAGTCCAGGAAGGAGAGCTACGCCATCTACGTGTACAAGGTGATGAAGCAGGTCCACCCCGATACCGGCATCTCCTCCAAGGCCATGGGCATCATGAACTGCTTCGTGAGCGACATCTTTGAGCGCATCGCCGGTGAGGCCTCTCGTCTGGCTCACTACAACAAGCGCTCCACCATCACTTCCAGGGAGATCCAGACCGCTGTCCGCCTGCTGCTGCCCGGCGAGCTGGCGAAGCACGCGGTGTCTGAGGGAACCAAGGCCGTGACCAAGTACACCAGCTCCAAGTAAACCTGCTGGAGACCAACACCACAACGGCTCTTTTAAGAGCCACACACTTCTTTTAAAGACCAATTCCTTTTTCTGAACATGTTGGGACTGCAATGCAATAATATAATCCATAACAACCATTGACTGAGGTATTTTAAAAGTAGTTCATGACTCCTTAATGTCCTCATAACAGTACAAAAGGGAATCGGATTTTTTGTATCTCTTAACTTGTCTCGTCTCCCATCATGTTACAGTCTGAGCTGGGTTGTTTCACCACATTCCTCCAGGAGGTTGCTATAGCTGCGATTTTTGCACATCAATCTACATTGAATAAAAACATAATTCTACATTAAATGTACAATAACGAGCACTGTTTCAGATTCTGCTGATCATTGGAATGTATGTACTAAGAACTGCTCTTAATTGTTGTTGAATAACATATAAATAATATAGACTAATAAATAAATGTTTTTCTTATTTCAAGTAAAATATTGGCAAATAAAATGCATAAAGCTTTGAAAAACTTAAAATATTCAAATATATTTTAGTGAATTGTTGTTGAGAAAATAATTTATAGATTCATTTGTGTGTGAAGTGGTCAATCAAAAAGCCACGATATTACTATTCATCTCATCTTCTAAAAATATACATTTTTCTGTGAATTCATATCAACCCGTATATTTACCCGTTATGCCTGTACATTACATATATCTGGATAGACGCAAACAATCATTTTCAATGATTACTATCTGGGATTGCCTATTTTTCTCACTCCATGCTTTTGAGTTGCAACAAAGTGAAACGAGTATTCAGACCCCTTCTTTTAACCACATCTACTCTCATAACGAATTAAAAACATGTTTTTATATATGATAGAAATTATATTTCTAATTGTATGTAATTTTAAAAAAAGTTAAAGGTTAAGTTAACAGCTGTGAATCAAAAACGTGTTTGAGTTCACAAAAACAATTTGATTTGACTGTAAAATCAGATTTCATGCTGACAATTATGACAGTGCTAATTTATAATTGACTGGCAGCACAACAAGTGGATTTTAGGATAACTGGGGTTTTAGGTGCTTAGTGAACTTCTCCTGAAAGCATTCAGACAAATGTATTTTAGTTTTATCTCAAATGTTCATGCTCTTTGATGTGATTCTACTTTACTACTATATAATTGTATGTAATACCTTTATTTAAATTAAATAGGTATTTTATTCACCTTTTGGGTTTGTTAAAGTACACTTGTAAATAGTGAGTAACTATTGGAGCTAATTTGAACGTTTCTCATGTAATCAATTGCACGTAAATTACAGACTGCTGTCACTCTAATAATCATTAGTAATAACCGACCGTTGAGTGGAGCCCAGGCACGTGCACAGATAGACCCCTAGTGGTGCTCAAGCACCTGCCCTTTTGCCCTGGATTAGAACAGTGCCCCTTCTGCTGGAGCCCAATTGTTTCTTCATTCATCAGTATCTAAGTATAAAAATGACTCTCTCTGTCATCAATTCCCCCCAAATGTGTTTCATATCTGACGGGGCATTTATTTGAGTTCCGCGCCCCTCCCTCCTCCTCCTCCTCCTCTTCGTGCTCACGCAGTGCTGAGCGCCGCCCAACGCGTGCAGCCTACTTCTTCTGACCCGCAGCATCAGACAAACAGGGACTGACGGTGTGTGTGCAATCCCCCGACGTTGTTTGGTGATAAATTAACCACATTAGCGCCGCTGAAAACATTACGTCGCAACTGGTCCGACGTTTCCTATAAAAATAAACAAACAAAAAACTCACGAAATCCGTGATTTCAAAGCCTTGTCCAGCTGTTTACTGACGTTTGTTATGTTTAACCCTCCTATTAACTGTGGGGTCAATTTGACCCCATTCAATGTTTGACGTCTCTAAATAAATGATTGACATCATTTTTTTTGCTTCATATTTCATGACTTTTCCTTATTTATTGGGGACAACTGGGTAAACATAAAATTCACGTGATATGTTTTCAATGTCCTATACATAATCTTCAGAAACTTTACTTAGTGAAGAGAGACTGGCACCAAGGAGGATGCTCCTGTGAAGATCCTTGATAATTTGAGTTAGTTAAATATACAAGTTGAGTGTTTTCTATTTATTATTATTTTTAATTTCACAAGTAATTTTGTCCCCTTTTTTGAGCACCTGCCCCCCAACATGTCTGTGCACGTGCAAGGTGGAGCTTTGTTATGTGGTTTTTATTATGGAACTAATTGTGGTGCGTTGAGACAGCGGAGATACTTTCAGATTTTCACGGACACGAAGTACATTTTATTCATAAAACGTGTGAGCTTTGTGCAGTCACGCCAATGACAATAATAAAAGAAGTAAAAGCTCTTAAGGATTGTGTGGGTGGCTCTTAAAAGAGCCTTTTATAGGAGCGTTGGTTGTTCTGCAGCTCACTTCGGTGCTGCCTTCTTGGCTTTGGGCTTGGCAGCCTTCTTGACGGGGGTCTTCTTGGCTACGGGGGCCTTCCTCGCCACCTTCTTGGGGCTCTTGGTGGGCTTTTTGGGGCTCTTTGCGGCCTTCTTTGGGCTCTTGGCCGCTGCGGGTTTCTTGGCCTTCTTTGCGGCAACAGGTTTCTTCGCTGCCGCCGCTTTGGGCTTCTTGGTCGCTGCAGGTTTCTTAGCTGCGGGCTTCTTGGCTGCGGGAGCAACTTTCTCCTGCTTGCTGATACAAAGTTATAAAACATACAGGTTTACAACTGTATCACTTACAGTAACTTAGTCACTGAAACACTAAATACATCTGTTCCCAGAAACATGTACGTCTTTTGCGCATGCTCAGTCACGCTCAGCAGACAGCCAATCGTGTGCGGGCAACAGCACAGCCTCATTTACATCGAGTTGATATATATTCACCGTCCTGAGCTTCTGGAGATATCGTCCGACACCGAAGAATCCAACAGTCATGCCTGATCCCTCCGTCAAAGCGCCCAAGAAGGGCTCCAAGAAAGCCGTCTCTAAGACCGTCAGCAAGACCGGCAAGAAGAGGAGAAAGTCCAGGAAGGAGAGCTACGCCATCTACGTGTACAAGGTGATGAAGCAGGTCCACCCCGATACCGGCATCTCCTCCAAGGCCATGGGCATCATGAACTGCTTCGTGAGCGACATCTTTGAGCGCATCGCCGGTGAGGCCTCTCGTCTGGCTCACTACAACAAGCGCTCCACCATCACTTCCAGGGAGATCCAGACCGCTGTCCGCCTGCTGCTGCCCGGCGAGCTGGCGAAGCACGCGGTGTCTGAGGGAACCAAGGCCGTGACCAAGTACACCAGCTCCAAGTAAACCTGCTGGAGACCAACACCACAACGGCTCTTTTAAGAGCCACACACTTCTTTTAAAGACCAATTCCTGATGCTGGCAAAATATAATGTTATGAGCCACTTTGAGTCTAAACACTACATCGTTTCAATGTTAGTAAGATTGTCCTGGTAGATTGAAAAAAACTTTTCAGTAATGGGAGACAGACATAGGTCATTGTTATTCGGACAAGACCTTTTGAAAAAAATGAGAAACAAATAATCCCTGATCTAAATGTTGTATATTAATTTAGTTTTATCTAATATACTGAGCAGCAGTTGCATAGATGTAAATGGAGCCCACAGCAGTTGAGTAAGAGATCTGGTCTCTTGATTGTCTTGATGCTGTACGTTAGTTACATTTTTAAGTATAATATTGACTAACATTGATCAGCAGGTGGCTCTAAAGCAACGAAGAGTCTCAACAACCTTCAAGAAGATCAAACGAAGAAGAACAGCCTCGTGTCCTTTCACTTGTCAATCTGTTATTAAAGTCTTCTGATTATTCACTGTGTTAAGAGTGGCAAGTTAAATCCCATGCTTTCTTCTTCTATGCCATTGTGGATACAATGTGTTGAAACAGTTGTATTTCAAAGATACATTGTTTCAGAAATGCAACAATCCTATACCTGCTAAAGATGTATTGATCTCACTTGAAACGAGAGATTCCGTAAATGAGGCGTCATAGAGAACAGCGTCCCCAGTGTCCATACCTATATACATCTATCTTCACAAGTTGATGGAGCTGACAGAACTATACACGTGTTAATTGTTCTCCTGGTTCCGGCGTTGTTTACCTCGTTTGAGTCACATTTGTATCAAATTAGACTGAATTCACAGATGTTCAACTTTATCTTATCACGAGTCAGGTGTCAAACATATAATGTGCTTATGACTCCGGTTTGATTTTCATATATTTTGTTACATTGGAACCCACAGACAATAAATTAAGCTAAACCACATTATGTAAATGATTCCCGACTTCATGATTAATTACAATATGAATATAAATAAATACAGTGAGAGAAAAAAAAGACTCAGATCCGATGAGATCCCGATTATTAAATCGGTATCTGCTGATTTCTCTACATAGTCACATCGTGATCGTCCTCGACATTGTACTAAAGTAATTATAAAGTAAATGTTTGAGTACAAAACTGGTCAGCTTGTCAACAAGCAGTGGGAGACAATATGTCCCTGATTAATGTTTTTGATCAGTAGGTGGCGCTAAATCACCAAAGAGTCTCATCATCAACCTTCATGAAAGCCCACGAAGAAGAACAGCCTCGTGTCTTCTATCACGTCCTCAGACAGGATATAAATATGTGTGAACTCCTCGTGGTTCTTTACTTCGTTGAAACACTTTGACCAGTGAAGATGAGCGGAAGAGGCAAAGGAGGAAAAGGACTCGGCAAAGGAGGCGCTAAGCGTCACCGCAAAGTCCTCCGTGATAACATCCAGGGAATCACCAAGCCCGCTATCCGCCGTCTGGCTCGCCGCGGTGGAGTGAAGCGTATCTCCGGTCTGATCTACGAGGAGACCCGCGGAGTGCTGAAGGTCTTCCTGGAGAACGTGATCCGTGATGCCGTCACCTACACCGAGCACGCCAAGAGGAAGACGGTGACCGCCATGGATGTGGTGTATGCTCTGAAGAGACAGGGACGCACTCTCTACGGATTCGGGGGTTAAACTCTGACTAGCATCAAACAACCAAAGGTCCTTTTAAGGGCCACACACTTAAACATAAAGAGCCAATTGATATCACACAGTTCCATATTTTTAAAACATAAAGAGCTGACTTCCTAAAATGTGTAAAGGTAATTTTCAATTGATTTCAAATCCCTCTGAGTTGAAATGCAACTGGAATAATTTTAAGCTAATTTACACATCATAGTCAGTTACTGTATTGAATATATTCTTACATCGTCGGTTTCAGGCATTGTTTTGGTCCTATACACCTTGATTTAATATACAATCAATCCCAGAGTTGGGAGTCAATAATAAAACAAAAATAATGTCTCTTCCCAATTCTAACATGTGTAACTAGTGGGAAAGATGATGTCACCACTAAAGTAACAAGAGGAGACTGTACTTCAGAGAAACCCAGCAAGACGTAAAGAGCCAAGCAGGAAGTAAAATCCTTCATGTCAAGCGACCATCTGGTGTTATATTTAGCAAATTCAAACAAAAGGACAAAGGAAGTCTTATTGATGCTCATTTATACTTAATAGTTTAATGGACCCGTATGAGGCTAAAGCTCTTACGGTGGTGATAGTTTACACGTTTTATAGAATGTATTGTGACCCAAAGGGAGACAATAAATGAGTAATGTCACCAGTAAGTTTAATGCCACTTCATACACAAATACTAACATCAAATAAAAATGTCCTACGTTATCATTCAGCATAGTTTTAAATTCTTCATTGAAGCTATGATGCATGAATTATGCTACAGTGAACAAAAACACAAGGTGTGAAGAGCAAACAGATGTTTTTGTTTTATTTATAACATGTTTAAAGTGTATAAAGATACACGATTTATAAATATACAGACAAAAACGTATATAAGAAAGTGCTGTGTGTCTGCATCAGAAGCTCAGGACCTTTTTTTTGTTAAGAGTTTTCCTTCCGACTTAACATCAATTGAACCCTGAGGCCATTATCGCTGTAATAAAACAAGGTTTAATGGTTGTTTGCCAGACTGTGAAAGGAACGCTTCAAGACATACCTTGAACATTTTAAAGGCTTTCTGGAACGGTAGTGGCAGGTTTCGCACAATGGGAACAGCGTCATAAATCTGTATGAGAGAGAAAGTACAACGTTTTATTGCCAAGTTATCCTAAGACGTCTGTGTTAGTGCAGTTCTCAGTGACAATAGGCCCTTTTTACAGCAGACGTTGTGGCTTGTCATCAGGGTGACCAGATCCTAAAAAAACAAATGTGGACAATGTGGGACTCATTAAAATGTTGATATGATGTCTATCTGACTTTAAAAAATAAACATTTCCTATCCAACTTCTTTTGGTTCCCGCTTTTGCACCAAGGCATATTATAACAATACAAGAAAGAACAGAAACGGAGTACAGTGTGGGGAAAGTGAGGCATCCTGAATACAAGAGCCCTAGAAATCCAACAACAGTCGTCACTGGTGTCCGACTCACATTTCCACAGTCTGAAAAAGCACAGCAACAAAAGACAGATACAATATATAGTGAAGAGTATGACAATATAAATATAAACACAGATGGAGAGTCTA
The DNA here is from genome assembly GCF_009769545.1 of Cyclopterus lumpus. Classification (NCBI taxonomy): domain Eukaryota; kingdom Metazoa; phylum Chordata; class Actinopteri; order Perciformes; family Cyclopteridae; genus Cyclopterus; species Cyclopterus lumpus. The sequence continues at coordinate 20,843,325 of NC_046971.1, forward strand.
GTGACCAGAAATGAAACACATCACATTTGGCAGAATGAGTTTATATCATTTATTAATTTTTGTGTCTGTATTTATTCATTTTAATCAATTTAAAAATCACTATGTTAAAATCCAGAATATGGTTATGGTGTCTTTTGAACATTAGAATCATGCATTATTGTAAATGTTTAGGGGAAAATTTAAATGATGTGACTCACATCGAACCCGACCCAAGCCTCACATAAGGACGATAAATGATGTAAAAAGTGTTTCTTCCTGACTAACATGTTGTTCGTGGTTGTTTTGCTGTTCAGTACTACAATTTACATTCACGTTGTATTGAATAGGAAAAAATAAAACCAATAAAATGTCAAACTCGGGATCCTCGCTCCTCAGAGCAGAACTGAGGGCTTTGAGACAGACTTCAAGAGTGGACCAGAACAACTTCCGGTGCAAGCGAGAAATATAAAATAAGAGACTTGGGATGTATCCTGTGTCCAAGCCTTTGTTCAATAGCCCGGCAGGATACCAGCAACCTGAAATCAAAGCAGCTAAATGGAATTCAGCCATCATTACTTTGATTATTTTTCTCTGATGAGTCAAAATGTCTTGTGAAAATACCTAATATGATGATAAATTGGTTGGTTTGCTAAATGACTGAACTATATAACAATAAAAAAGGTACAAGGTGATGGTTGAGATCCATGCATTGCAGGGCAATGATGCATTATTTTAAACAACTATTCATTCAGACAATGCAAAAATAAAGATGCTAGACATGGAATGTTATCCATTAAGGTTATGAAATCTTTCATAATCCATCAGGAGATGTATTCAGTACATACATATAGTAAGCACGTATGTTCTCTTGGTAATGATGTAACTTTACCTTCTCCAGATCTGCGATAGGGCTCTCCAGATTGAGCTGCAGCACATTTCCAAAGATGGGGATTGGTCGAGGGCCTGGTGGGAAATTGTTGGGCCTTTGGGTTGGAAAGAGGAGCTGGAAGAGCAAAACAGCTGCCAAGAGTAGAACCGCGGATGCCAACATGGTGAAGTAGTCATCCCGATCAGTTGCACACTCCTTTTTATTCCTTCTCTGCAACTTTGTTTGCTTTACAAATGCAAACAACCTTTGCACAGTCACGTGGCCTGCAGTGTTAAATGCACTGATTTAACCTAAAAACTGCAACCAACCAAGAGATAAGAGTCAAATCACAGTCATCACTGATGCAGCAGAAAAAGCAATTCAAACATTAGTGCCAAATATTCCTCACTGGTCGTGCCTTAATTCTCAGTACTACAAGATGTGATTAAACTGAAGATACTGTTAGAAAAGAAACCCCCACTCTCAAGCTAAAGCATTTCAGGTAAATATACTATACAAATAGAACCTCTATAACAACTCCACGGCAAGCGTGCATGGTCTCTCTCTTAATCTGCTTCAGTAGATCTTTTTTCACATTTCAAATTGTATATGGCAAAACATATGGATTTCTTTAATGTTAAACCTGAAGAGAACTCTCTAGTTCTGTGCAGCTTTTGAGACACGACTACAGAAAGAAACAAAACGACCATGAAGACAAACAAAACAACTACAAAAAGACAAACCCACAAAAAGAACCAAAATAACAAAATTACCATAAAAGAATCGCAGACAGAAAACAACAACTATAGGGTTTTCTAACGCTTGTGGAGCAACATTATACAAACTGCCCTTGAGAGGCCAAATTGAGGCCCTGAACTTCAGACAGAGAGGGATGGATGCCTTCTCCTCGACCTTATTGTGTAACAACAAATATATTTATGTTATATACATCTAAATATGTACAGAATGTGTTTTTAGTGTTCAAACTCACATTGAATGTTAAACACATTACCCAATTCTGTCCACTTGAGGCAGCCATTAACTACCTGTTGTCTTGTCTTTTCCCAATTTAAATGGTCCGAGGAATCTAAATATATTGTGTTACTAAGACAAACCATTCTAACTGTCCATACCATAACGGTGGATAGACACAAGGCAGAATAAAATACTACTTTTAACACACTTTTGCCATACATACTTACTTTGTATAATCTATGGTTACATCAGCATAATTGTAGTCTCTTCTATTGACTTGTAAAGAAAGACAAAACACCAAGAAGAAGACAAAAACTATTGCACATATTGCCAAACTTTGTGGTTGGCTACAACATATGTAATGGTGTAATGGTTTAAAATAAACTAATAGTACCATTGGACTTGTGCAACATAAGGCAATGCATTAGAACAGCCCCATAGTAAAACTATATAACCAACGCTCTCAAGATGGAGTTTGGACCACAATCAAGTTGGGAAGACTAAAATTGTTACTATTGCAGTTTATTCTTTATTTAAACTCATAAAATTGGCATAATTGTTAGGAAAAACGGACAGAAAAGAGGACGTGCTTGGACAGGTTCATACAAAGGTTTGTTGTCAAAGGCACTTTGAACGGGACAAAGAAGTTGTTAGAGGCTTAAGAAGCATACCGATAAAGATACCAGGGATGGACAGGGCGTTGGAATTACCACTAGACATGCTACCCATTGAGGTAATAAACCACCAAATGGATGGGGATACAGCTGGAAACAGCAATCTCAGCATAAAGCTGCTGAAGTGTCAATCACTATTAAAAACAAGATGATAGTCATTGCATGAGCATACCAATTCCCACAGTGCTGTGTCAGCGCTAAAGAAAGGTCCAGCTCCATGCATTATCATTCTGGTACAGAAGAAGAGACAATTTCTTTAAACCAATTAAAGTGTTCTTGGTTAAGCCCAGGATGCAGCGACAGTGCCCTTGGTGGAAGGTGGAGCAGATGGTGGAAGTGGAGGCTTATACCCACAGTCTAGATCTGGTCAGAAAAACAGCGTGCCAATGTTGGCAATGCGTTCCATTGATCAACTTGTTTAAGCTCATGGCATTAGCAGGTGATGCTATTGAAAAAAGTGCACGTTTTATTGACTGCTAAAGTGAAGGTAACTGAGGTTATAGTTAGTTTAGTGGCCGCAATGCTAACAGTGAAGGCTGCATGATAGGAAGCTCAACATGTTGTTGGCTCGTTGGTCATCCATTAATTTGTTTCCCGAAGTTGGAGTTTCATGCGATAAGGTTTGGGAGTCAGAGTGACCCCATAGACTGGAGTGAAGTCTGGCTCTCCTGCATCCTCAGGCCAGAGGAACTTAAACTTCCTCAGCAGCGTCACCATGATGAGGAAGAGCTCCATACGAGCCAGACCCTCTCCGAGACACATACGAGGACCTAAGACATAAGAAAAGACCTCATAGTCATCTACAAGAGTTTGATTTAACCCACCCTCTTTTCTACTAGAATCTACTAGAGTCTCAAAAAGTAGAATGAGAGCCATAGAACTTCAGCAATAAAAGCTCCACTGGGGTGGAACCAGCTTCCAGTTTCAGTCCAGGAAGTAGACACTATCTCCACATTTTAGAGTAGCCTTCAGACTTTCCTCTTTAATAACGCTTACAGCTAGGGTTGGCTCAGGTCTGCCTTCGACCAGCACCTAGTTATGCTGCTTTAGGCCAAGACTGCATCGGGACTACCTAGATTACGTTGAGCTCCTCTTGTTCCTTATGAGGCAATTAACTTGACTAGAATTGGCACATACCTGCAGAGAAAGGCATGAAGGCCTCTGGTTTGACAAACTCTCCCTGGTCATTGAGGAAGTTTTCAGGGTTGAATTCATTTGGGAATTTCCATTGTCCCTCCTCATTCAGCACCGAGGAAAGATTAGGGATGATCAGCGTACCCTGTTGAAAAAATGAAGCAATAAAGGAACGGGCAAAGAGGAATGATGAGAACATTTTTAGGAGCTTAAGATTTGCTTAAACTACCCAGGTCAAATACTGAGGCTAACATCACCATAATGTTTGTACCATACTTAAATAATCTGTAATCTACATTTCTCAAACTCAGTCAAATCAAATGTCAATTATAATTCGCGGATAAGTCACATTCCCTGCAGAAAACAGGGAATGTTGACAATATTGACAGTATAGGTAAGGCCAGTTGCGTCGTACCTTGGGGATGGAATATCCCATGAGCTCTGTGTCTTTAGTCGTACAGTGGAAGACACTGAGTGGAACAGTGTTGGCTACCCTCTGCACTTCATGGATCACGGCCTGGATGAAGAAAGATTGAAATATCATGTTCCCATACTTTATCTAAATGGGGCCTACATGAAAAACAATGCAAAACAAGCTCAGCCACAAAACCAAAGCAGCAATATGGGAACCAGCCCGCAATATACTGACAAAAGATTACGATGGAGGCCTTTCAAAAGAAATGATTACAATTAAAACAGATTCACTCACCAGATTTATTGTTTAAATTTGAACAATTTTGTGCATGGCCCCCAACTGTGTATGCTCTATAAATGGGCTACCCAGACCCGTGTGTACACATCAAATAAAAGTGAAATTATGAAAAAAGTGATGATTTACCTGCATGTAGGGCATGCTGTTTCGGTCCTCAGCACTGGCCTGATCCTTCCCATCCAACACCTCGTCTATCTCCTGCTGACAACGCTCTGAGAGAAACAGTAAAGATAACAATAATACTTTGCAATACAATTGAAATGTGAAGACAAACACGAGGAACAATATGATTGAGAGTGGATGAAAGGTAAACCTATGCAAGGGTGGAAGTAAATTAATTCTAATGTGTGGTGTCCCAGACCAGTGCTCTCATTCATTTTTTGCCAGCAAAAGTTGATTTCACAGGTGGAAATGACAGTCTTCAGTTCATTTTATCAGGTGAAGCTGAATAAGGTTAGTTTCATAAATTGACAAAATGTGTGCTCACTGAAAGTAGTTGTCTCTGCTTTAGCCAGAACAATACAGACATTCCTATTTGACAGTTTAAAGATCCAACAATGATTTATCGGTCGATTTCCACAACCAATAACATAAATAAAGGTGTTTTGATATGGCTCCCTGAAACTTTGAAAGAAAGTATTCCTGCATGAAACATTGAGAGATGTAGAGATACAATTCTTAGATAGCAAGACAACGGTAGAACTATGGAGCCATCAGGTGCATACCTTGTATGTGTGGGTAGTTCATAAGGTAGAGGAAACCAGTAAGCAGGGTGTTGGAAGTAGTGTCAGTCCCAGCAAAGTGAAGATCTAGGATGTACATCGTCAGCTGTGCTTCTGAAAAGGAAGACTGATCATCACCTGCCTAAAGAGAAGAGAATGATCGTTTTAGAACAGAAAGATATCTGGAGTCAGTTAAAAGATTACGATGCAAATGTAAATGTCTTTCATTTAATGTCATTTATTTATAATTCAGTTCACTTTTCTGTGTTCTGGGATTCACCTTATCCATCCGATCCAGATAACAGTCAACAAAATCTCGTGGCTCTCCAGGGACTCTTGTCTGCTTGTGCTCATTCATCCAAGAAATCGCAAGTTTCTGACAAGTCTGGAAAACATTCAAGTCAACATTCAGAATTTGCTTCATTGACACAATGCACATGTTTTGGTTGATTCTGTATACATATTTGACGTGAGGTGAGAGGACCATTATTTTGTATATACTTAGATAGATATCAACATACCTCAACATTCTTAAAGGCCTTTCTGAAGGGCAGCGGCAGGCTTCGAATCATGGGAAAAGAGTCATAAAGCTGTTTAAAAAAAGAATGTATATGTAGTTTATTTAAAACCAACCGCGCAGGATTCTGCATCCTGGCATGAATTACTCTGAACAAATAGTTTTAACTTTACATATAGGCTAACATTCTGTGCTTAACTAGATAAATAGCTCCTAAATATCTGAGGCAAGGTGAGTATGTTTGGTAAAGTTAGACTGAAGGTGTGTATATAAAAATTAGGAATACGGTTGATCAGCATACTTGCCAAACTTCAGATATCGGAGCCTAAATAATGCTGATTAATCACCTAACTGAAAAGAAATCTTGTGTAAACATCCTTAAAATGTAACATCCTGCTAAATGTAGAAAAGTCAGCAAAGCTCCTTTTCCCAGTTAAATGTGTTTGAATGCTAACTGCCTGATGATTTATGATGCTTTTCCATAATTTCTTTTTGATGAAATGAAATCCTGACATGACATGCTGTTATACCATTAACATTGCAATAATAAATTTGTATGGCAAAATGTGTAATTACGACAGCAACAGTAACTTTAAAACCAGATTTTTCTACAAGCGTTTATGGCATTAATGCCAGCTATAGCAGAAAAAAAGCTCTGTCTGTCATGACAGTCATATACTGAGGGCCTCTCCTTTACTCTGGTGACTCTTGAAAGGCATCTGTTCCCCCTGCACCTGTTTAATTATTATACACAGTTTATTCTGCACAGCAAAGAGGAGCGTCATGACGGGGATAGTGCTCATTATAATGTGTCCCTGATACCACCTCGGAACCAAGGCAAATGCGCCACAGCTGAGCCAAAAGTGCGTTTGGGATGTTCCAGACGCACTGGGCAGGGCACACTGGACTGCTATCTGGCCACAACGTCATTTCCTGAGGTATGAATCGGCTTTTGGAAGAAAATAAAGCTTGTTGCCGGTTTAAAAGAAACCCTAGATCATATGTCATCACACGCTTTAAAGCCACAATGACGTGTGTCTTTAAAGCGTGTGAACAGTGCCAATTGGGTAACTCTCGCGGTCGATGCATGACAGTTGGCAGCCCTGCTAGTGACATTCCCATTAGCCCCAGGTGGAGCATTTTGATTGGTGCCAATTGACAAATGCTAGCATGCTAACATGCTAAACTAAGATGGTGCCTGTGGTAAACAATATACCTGCTAACTATCAGCGTGTCGGCCTGCTAACGTTAGCTCTGAGCACTACTGACCCTAAAACTGAGCCTGGCTTAGCTGAGGTCTGGTTTAAAAGCAGAAACATGCCTTTGACTCACCATAGCCCATGGTCCATTGGCTATCTTGGCATTCTCAGTAAAGCATTGAACAATCACTTTGATGACCTCATCATCATACTCGTAGCGTATGCCGAAGAGAACCTGGCAGATGATGTTGGAGGCCGCATTATGAAACATAATTCGAGGACTTATAGATTGACCTGTAAAATAAATAATGTTGACTAACGTACAACACAGTATTGTGCAAGAATGCAAACAAGAGCATAAAACTCTCAATGAACAAGCAAAACTCAACGTTCAACATTAATTGAAATTTGTTATCAAGATCCACATTGTAACATTATCAAATAATAGAGTATTAGTGGAGTATTTTGTGCTGCTCAGACGTCAGTGATTGAACCCTGCCAGCCATAGGAGGACTGTGGGCCCACAGATAACATACCAATGCTCTTCTCCAGCGTGTCCATGGTGTATTTGATCTCTTCATGAATCCTCTCCTCCATGCTATCTTTCCCCATACCAAAGTTCCTCAAAGTCATCAGAGCAAAGCGACGTTGCTCCTTCCAACTCGGGCCGTAATCGGCCAGAATCACTCCTATAACAGGCGAAGTGGCACAAAAGCAAACTGTTAAAATTGAAATGTCTCGGATATCCCCGTCCACTATGATTAGCAGCGTTTTTTCAGAGCTCTACTTTCCAGCTTGTTTTATTATTTACTCTCCTCAGTACTTTAATGTTGCTTCTTCATTTATTTCCAATTGGCATTGATGTTTACCGTTCATTACAGTCAGTGGTCTCAATTTTTCAATGATCTATAAACTTTTTGAACTAATCTTGAGCAGATGGATGGTTCTTCCAAAGTATAACACCACTTTGGTATTTTCTTACTTACTATATTATATACACACACACACATATATATATATATATATATATATATATATATATATATATATATATATATATATAGCAGAGACTACAACCCATCATGACAGCTGGGTAATGAACTGCCCAGCTGAAAGAGAGCGGGCTGATTACCCTGGGAGGACTGATATCATTAAATACAAAGCCTTGATTGGTGATGCACCATCATATCTTAAGGAGCTTGTAGTACCATATTGCCCCACTAGAGAGCTGCGCTCACTAAATGCGGGGCTACTTGTGGTTCCTAGAGTCCTAAAAAGTAGGATGGGAGCAAGAGCCTTCAGTTATCAAGCTCCTCTTTTATGGAACCAGCTTCCACTTTCAGTCCGGGAGGCAGACACAGTCACCTCATTCAAGAATAGACTTAAGACTTTCCTGTTTAATAGTGCTTATAGTTAGGGCTGAATCAGGTTTGCCCTGGTCCAGCCCCTTGATATGCTGCTATAGGCTTATAGGCTGCTGGGGGATGTTTTAGGATACACTGAGCACCTATCTCCTCTTCTCTCTCTCCTTATGGATGAATTTACATCTCTCCATTGCACCTTATTAATTCTGCTTCCTCCCCGGATTCTTTGTGACTTCACGTCTCATAGGGTCCATTGGACCTGGAGGTGTCTGATGCCTGGTGAACCGGCCTCCCGCGTCGGCCCTGCTGATGCGCCCCGCCCCCCCTCCTCTCTACCTCCTTCTGTTTCATGGATTGGAGTTCCATTCATACATTGTCATATTCATGTAATGTGTTTATGTAACTTTGTAAATGCTGTTCATTCTGTACACATGACATCTATTGCTTCTGTCCATCCGGGGAGAGGGATCCTCCTCTGTTGCTCTCCTGAAGGTTTCTTCCCTTTTTTCCCTGTCAAAGGTTATTTTTGGGGAGTTTTTCCTGATCCGATGTGAGGTCCTGGGACAGGGATGTCGTATGTGTACAGATTGTAAAGCCCTCTGAGGCAAATTTGTAATTTGTGATATTGGGCTATACAAAATAAACTGAATTGAATTGAATTGAATTGAATATGAGGGAGAACAAAGGAGAGGAGCAGAGGAGATGAACGAGAGGGTTTTATGTTATGTTAAAGACAATCAACCAGAAGAAAACTGAAGAATACGTGTTTGTTTTGGGTAGTGGCTTTTCTGCTGGAGTTAAGTTTATCCTTTTCTAAATACAGAATTTTGAGTTAGAAACCACTGCTTGTCATCCTGATTTGTGCGCCCACGTCTCACAAGACGATACCGACTTCTCAAGACATCACAATATATACGATACTAGAGTGTCTTGCTTGTCACTCATTTGCCAAAGATTAAAGTTCAATGTCAACACAAAGTATTACATTTTAACAACGAGTCGTCCTCACCATTATTAGCCTTACAACAAATACAATTTAAAAATCGGTCAGAAATGGATACCTACACATTGTTTGTATGTTTTGTCTGGAATTATTGATAAATAATAGCAATAGAAACTTAGCAAAAGTTGTGGCATCAAGGTAGTTGGACCGATTTTGAATGTTGCAAGGAAAGTGCTTCCCCTGCCAAAGGTATTGAATGAAGTCACACTTTTAAGAGAAGAAAAGAGGAGCAGCATGTTTTTTTTCAAAAAGAATAATCTATAGAGACGCCTAACATGTGAATGTGCTGCTTTTCTAAAAGATAGGACGAGTGCAGACAAGTTTGATGGATGATTAACTGCCTGGTTAGTTGATAAAGGGAGAAGATAAGTAAGCTCCAGCCCTACCTCCTTCTCTCTGGCGAACTGAATAGTATACTGTTTGTTCCCCTCCTTTTGAAATAAGAGGCGTTGCCAAACAAAACACAGCTGCTCAGCTTTAAACAAAATCTAGAAGGCAAGACCATATCAGCCCCGTTTTAACCTCCTTTTTCACCGATTACGAGCATGATTTTGATCTGATTTTCAGGTTATATTGATTGCATTTATAGCACTTTGTGGTTCCACTCCTAGTTATATTGCTCAATTGCTGTGCCCCTATGAGCCAGTCAACATACAAATGCTTCTCCCCTATTCTCATTTCCAATCATGCTACAACACGCGCCTGTGGAGAGGCCACACATTTCCATTCACTGCGATAATAATGTCAATACAAACATTAACTGCAGCATTATTTTAACACCATATAAGGTCATGCTGATAACTGTCCCATCCCTATATGCATGTACAGAGACCTACTGCTGACATATGAAGTGCAGAATGTCAGTATACTTAAAAAAAAAGAGAAAAGAGAAGATACATTCACTTCTTAACATCCTGTCCGTCCTACCTTTCCTCTGTGTGCTGTCATTGACGAGCAGGTCTTGGGGTCTTCCAGCAAAATCAACGCCCTTGGTCACTAAAGCCTCCTTAATGGTCTTCATCCCATTGATGACTACTGCTGGTTTGGGACCGAGAAATATGCTGTAGACATTTCCATAAGTCTTCCTCAGCTGGGAGAGAAACAGATAACATGTCAGTGTTTTAAATGAGATTTGTTTATATATCTCATTTAACTTCAGATGGATATTACTTCAATTCAATTTAATCACAAAAAAACAAGTTTGCCCAATTAGAAATTCGGCTAGCAGCGTGAAAAAAATAATAGACACACCTGAGCAGACTCTGTCAGTAAAACAGATTAAGATGAAGAAATTTAATTTCTAAAGAACATCATAAACTAATGCTGCAGAAATCTCACAATCTCCTTGCGAGTATTTTATTGTGTGGAGGTTAGACACTGGGCAATGGCCACTGGTTGGCTACGGTCCAGTAGTTAAGTACACAGGCAGTCAGCTCTGCACAGACAATATGTCCGTATTCGCCTGTTGCGATTACACGTTACCCCAGAAGCACGTCTTTCAGTGCAAAGATTTTAGTGCACATGTTTGTATTTTACACTTGCAGCCGACAGGTGTCATTCATAGTCTCAAAGTGCAGTGGTCCAGCTACTTTTACATCTATTACTATCGGGGAAGGCAGCAGAGCTGCCACATGTGTATTGAAACATTTTGGACACATTTTAAGTACCAATCATAGTGATTACATCAATACAATAACATGTTAATGCATTGGAAGAGCAACATGGTTTGTTTCAGCGTATGTCTCACCCTCTCAAAGTCATTCAGGGGGTTCTCTAGGCTCAGCTCCAAAAGGTTCCCCAGTATCGGCAGGACGGTGGGTCCTGGTGGAAAGTTCTTGGGCCTCCGGGATTTGAGTTGAATGATGATGAAGACGACGCAGATCAACAGCAGGATGATTGACACAAACATGGTGGAATGGACTGAAGAGAAGAGCTGATTGGCTTGCTCTCCGAGTGTAGCTCAGTTCTTAGTGAGGCCACCTCTGGTTGTACTTTGCTCACCTGTATGAAAAAGGTGAGTGGGAACATCAAACAGAAACAGGTCACACACTTTGAGACGCATAAGTTCTGCCAGGCTTTGGTATGAATTGTCCACTAATATAACAATTTATGTTGCTAAATTAGTTCCATGGTGTGCTGCAAAGCTAACTTATTGTCGTGGCTTCTTGCCAATAGAGCTGAAGAAAGTTGATCAGTTACAGTCAGCGGTGGAACGTGACCAAGTGCATTTATTAAAATACCTAAAAATCAGACGTCTTTTTCTTTCATGCCACTTCATACTTTTACTCCACTTCGATTTTTGCATACAACACATATGAAGAGCCTATAAAATACGTTTTTTTAAATAAATGTTTCATGCATTGTATATTCCCAACTTCTTTTAATGAATTTATTTGGTAGATTATTTTTATATCTGGACTGCATGAGAAAGAATCAATCTAACGACCGACATCAACAGCGTGTCTTTTTTTGGCCCGCATTGAGATTCCTTTTACTTTGAATACTGTAAATGTTCCACAGTATTAAGTGCGCAAAAGCATATTAGTCAAGTCACATTTGAAATGCAGGACTTTTACGAGCTGCGCATGCCCAGACTCATCCACAAAAACAACGGATGCCTCCTGCAGAAAATGGAGGCATCCCGCATCGGGCTGCTCTTTCACGGAGAAGTTAGTGGCGAAACGAATGAATTGGTCTTCACCCTCCCAAGTGTTGTCTTGTGAACCCGAAAATAAAGCATATATCTCACCTCAGTATCGCTGCTTGCTTGTTGGTGTGCGGTCTGGACTCAATGCTATAGGGGGAAGGAAGGGGCTATAGACGAAAAACACTCCTTATAAAGGGGAAGGCTACTCAACAGGCTCCTACTGTTTCCATGCATTATATAACAACGTTTTGTCTGTACAGAGGTGGCCGCCTCTCCACTTGGACCACAGCCTGCATGTCGGGTGGTGTCGGACTTCCACACAATGCAACACAAAGCCAGTGTTTGTGGAGGGATTTCAACTCCGCGCGGCTCAGATCACGAGCAGGTGAAAGGGGAACACCTTGTGTTGCTCAATGCGTCGGAAATAAAAACATATAAAGTAACTAACAGACTTCCAACGGATTACTTGGATGAAAACGTATGTTTAAACATGCAAATGAGGCAATATCATGTCATACATCCCACAAAATAAATCTCAACATTGGATAAAGCCAGAGTCAAATTATTGTTTCATTTTGTTGACATGATTAAAATGGTTGTTTGTGACAGAGGAAATGTTTAATATCTCACTCTTTTAATCAGAAAACACTGTCAACAAGCATAAAGACAGAAAAAAAACGTGCCATGTTTTTAGGGAATGCAAATTGTAGTATATTGACTACTTCCTGGTCAGGTAACTGTATTGTTGTGATGACGTCAACAAGGTGCGGGAATTACGGTTACGTGAAACGATAATACAGTTTTTCTCCATTGCTAAAACACTAAAACCCATTGGCTGAACAAAGTTCTCAGTTGCCTGAACTCATTTAGCTAATTGTGCAGTCTGTTGTCAATACCTTAAACTATTTCACATGTTAAAACACAATTTGCAAATCTCACTTAGACTTTTCAGCAAAACTCTAAACACATTCTGCACTCTAATGCACATGTCATCCATACCGGTAAACACAAGTGGCAACAGTCAAATACAAATAGAGAAAACATGTCATTGATTCAACACAATCACTCAAAATTGATTTAGTAACTTGTATCAAATGATGTGACACGACCAATATAAGTGCTCTGGCCTGACCAGCCCAAAGACAAGAAGAAGCACATTGATGACATGTTAACTCCTTTGATTTTTGTCCCTTTTACTGTAGTATTGTATACTACTGTAGTAGGCCTACAGTGCATTGTAGGCTGTATAATGTACAATAAATAAATTGTATGGCCTTGAACATCGTGCTTTCTATTTGTTACAGTAACAGTACTGACTGCTCAATAGATTTTGACCGGTTGCAGGTTCATATCAACAAAGAACAAGAATTACAGTATCACAGAGACAAAGGACACGTTTGTGAGATGCAGGGTACAGTACTGTAACAATAGGGGTACTAGGAGGAGGAAGAACAAAAGAAATTGCAAAGAGCAAAGCACAGTAGTAATTTCTAATCAATTTTGAGCTACTTTAAAATAACATGTTTTCGTTCATATGAAATTTGTTTTGAGATTAAAAATCAACTTCTCCCTGAGAACTATATGTTTTGAACAATGTGTTTTCTATTTATTGGTGTATTGTTTACTGATTGCTTGATAGTGTATATTATTTTGATCACTTTGTTTACGATTTGAGAGCAGTGTTTGATTTTGAGCACAGGTAAATCTGTTTTGAGGCGAAAGTTTCATTTGCAAGAGGATTCAGAGGTTTTGTAAATAGTGCTCGAAGATGAGGTTTTGTGTTTACAGTTTTGAGAAAACGGGTGACCGCTTCAAGAAATGTGTCTTAGCAATTGAGAAAAACTGTAAAACAAGCTGGTATCAAGTGTTTTACTTAGACAATTAACTGTCAGTATACACATAGAAATCCTACTTAAATGTTCTATATATATATATATATATATATATATATATATATATATATATATATATATATATATATACATATTCTTTTATTCCAGACTCATGGGTCCATAAAGCAATAAACACAAATACACAAATACAACAACAATATATAAAATACAATACAATACAATACAGGGACATAGGTACAATTACTGCAGTTAAAAAGTCACTTGTAGTTTAAAAACATACAAACACTTGTTCCAATGTTTCCAGAAACGGGAAAAATACCTTGTATCACTCTGTGTTGGCTCAGTTAAGACTTTTATGATTACATGTTCTGAGTCATTTAATCGACATTTAAATTTGTATATAAAATTCCTCAACACAGCATGGAAAGTGGGAACATTACGAGTCACAAACATCTGACTTGCACTTGTCCATCTGGGAAGCTTGAGCAAGATTCTGAAAGCATCATTAAATGCCACCTGAATCTTTTTCATTTTCACTTTACTATAACTGCACCACAGGTGGGCTGTATAGAGAGGAGTACAGTAGGCTCTGAAGAGAGCAGTTTTAACATCTTCTGTACACATATGAAATGTACGTGCCAGCATGTTGGCTTGGGCATAAAGTTTGCAACACTGCCGCTGCACATCGTCATCATCACTGAGGTCGTTCCTGATGATGTGAGCCAAATATCTGACTTTCTGCACCACATTTAGCTCCTGGTCTCCCAAAAAAAAGGAAAGAAAATGTAGCTTCTGATCCTCCTTGTTTTTAGCTATCATGATAACACTCTTTTTAGAGTTGAACTTGATATCATAGTGCACCCCATATCTTGAGCAGACAGCAATTGTTGTAAACCAGCGCTGTAAGGGGACAGGACCACTAAGTTGTCAGCGTAGATCAGATGGTTAATAAGACTTTCCCCCACCATACATCCTGTCTTACACTCTTTTAACTCTTTAGAAAGGTCGTCCATATATAGATTAAAAAGAGCAGGTGACAGTATTCCACCTTGTCGGACCCCATTGGTCACTAGGAAGGGTGCAGATACACTCTTACCCCATCTAGCTCGCATGGTTTGACGTGAATACCAAAAGTGCAAAATTCTAATCAAATATGGAGGGACCCCTCGCTCTTGCAATTTGATAAACAATTTGGAATGATTAATTCGATCAAAAGCTTTAGATGCATCTAGGAAACACATACATATTGTGGTGTTGTGTCTCCTGTACTTACTAACAACTTCTTTCAGTGCATATATACATAAGTCTGTGCTATGTTTACTTTTAAAACCAAATTGATTATCAGTGGTGATGAAATCTTGAAGCCTATCTAAGAGGATTCGTTCTAATACTTTAGAAATTATACTGGCCAGAGCAATTGGTCGGTAATTTTCAATGCTGGATATTTTGCCGGTTTTATTTTTGATTACTGGCACTAACAGAACAGTGAGCATCGAGTCAGGAAGTACTTAACAATCCAGAGAAACACAGAGCGAGTAACACTGACATTCTGTTGCTAGCATGCCTCAGCTGTTCTGCTGTTATTTGGTCAAGGCCACATGCTTTGTTCAATGCTAACTTTTCAATGGCATACAACACTTCATCAGGTCTAATACACACACCAGCATCATTGGGAACATCACCAATATTAAATGTGTCACTCTTAACACTGTTGAAAATATCCCTATAATGTTTACTCCACAGATCTGCAATACTGTCCGAACCAATAGCCCCATCAATATTGGATGGCAGTGGCATCTTAATGTTATTGGCAACCTTAACTTCTCTCCAGAATTCATAGACATTGTTCTGTTGAAACTTTTTGGCCATGGAGTTTGCCCTCATGGCTTGTTCATTTCTTTTAATGAAGCGCACAGCATATTTAAATTTAGCATTTGCTTGTTTCTTATGTTCACACTCTGGACCATGCCTTGCTTTTCCTGATAAAACCCAGTTATTAAAAGCTTCTTTAGCCTCTATATGGAGTTCAGATACATATTCATTCCATCCTGGTCTAAAATTATGTTGTTTAGCCCTTTTTTTGCAAAATGATTTACTAACATTATTTAGACAATTCACAATGTTATCATACATTACACATAGATCACTATTGTGGTTTTGGTTCTTACAGTTAATGTTGCCACACAGAATTGCATCAAATGGTATGTCAATATTTCCGAGGCTCTTATCAGTTTGTGAAACTGATAAGCCTCAGCTATAAAAACAGGCATTTATATAAATGTGAGAAAATCTCTCGGTTAAAAACCTTGAGAAGATAGGAATGACACTGTGTGAGTGCTACTGATTAATTGCAAGATGAATATATATAAATAAATACGGTGAGAGAGACAGTGGAGAAAACAAAGACTTTTATCTAACCACGAGTCAGGTGTGAAACATATAATGTGTTTATGACTCCGGTTTGATTTTCATATTTTTTTTTTAAATTGGAACCCACAGACCAGAAATTAAGCTAAGCCACATTATGTAAATGCTTCCCCACTTTATGATTAATTACAAGATGAATATATATAAATAAATACAATGAGAGAGACAGTGGAGAAAACAAAGACTCAGACTATATGAGATACCGATTATTAAATCGATATCTGCTGATTTCTCTACATAGAGTCACGTCGTGATTGTCCTCGACATTGTACTAAAGTAATTATAAAATAAATGTTTGAGTACAAAACTGGTCAGCTTGTCAACAAGCAGTGGGAGACAATAGGCTTGTTCTAGATGAGTCAGTTCTGCGCAGATTCAATCGTCGGCGATCGGCGCGCAATGCATGCTGGTTAGATTTGTGCCGACTTGCTTCCGACTTGCTCTGACGTCATGCACACGTGGTCAACGATACTGTCACAAGAGCGAGGTGTATGGAACTAAATCCATGCAATAGTTTTCTTCGTTTGAAAAAAAGATTTGAACCTGAAAATTCAAGTTTTGATGTGGGCAAAGATGTGGGTGTTAATTATAATAATAATAATGTATAAGGTTATTTATTTAGCATCTGTAAATAAATAATGTATAGAGAAATGACAAATATCTTCACATATATGTATTTATATAAATAATGTGTAAATAAATACGACATCCAACAACTACAATATGGGCAATCTTTTGTCCTCAATTCCAAAAATAACAGTTAAATAAATAAAAAGATATCAACATTTAGACCACTGTGAAAAGTAGATTTATTTTATTTTGGAAAATCCCATTTGTGTGACCTCAACAGATTGGAAATGCATTTGGTCCATTTGTGAGATTACATATTAGATATCCTAAACCTTATTTAATATGCCCGTTAAGATTATTAGTTCTGTTAAATGTATTTGCTGGAATGCGGTGAAGTGAACTTCATCTCCAGACACATTTCAACACATTTCAGACACTGAACACATTTTAAGTACCAATCATAGTGATTACATCAATACAATAACATGTTAATGCATTGGAAGAGCAACATGGTTTGTTTCAGCGTATGTCTCACCCTCTCAAAGTCATTCAGGGGGTTCTCTAGGCTACTATTAAATGTAGACACAATCTTCAACTGTTACTGTATGATTCAGTTTTTTGATACTACTGCTGCTACTTCTTGGAACCACTGATACTTCTACTACAACCACTACTAAAACTTCAGCTGCTGAAAACTACTACTCTTGTTAGTATACGACATAAGTAGAGGGATCTCTTCTGCCTCAATTTCATCGGCGATCAAGAATGCAAACGCTATTTCTTCAGCCACAGTTATCAAATATTGGTCTGTAAACTAGACCTAACAACTGTTGTTGTGACTTCCTGAACACTGACCTCCGGTGTGTTCTTTGAAAGCAGCTGAAAACTGTCTGACCTGATCGCAGATTTTTGGCCACGCCCCCTGCAGCGGCCGCCTGCTCTCGTCTGGATTCCTGGCGAGGCGCAGCTCTAACGAACGAGCCTAATATGTCCCTGATTAATGTTGTTGATCAGCAGGTGGCGCTAAAGCACCAAAGAGTCTCATCATCAACCTTCATGAAAGCCTATTACATTACATTACATGTCATTTAGCTGACGCTTTTATCCAAAGTGACTTACAATAAGTGCATTAAACCATAAGTCCAAACTCAGAACAACAATAATCAAGCAAGTACAATTTCTTCAATAAAGTACAAAGTGCCATCAGTAAGAGCCATTTAAGTGCTACCAAAGTAACCCACGAAGAAGAACAGCCTCGTGTCTTCTATCACGTCCTCAGTCAGGATATAAATATGTGTGAACTCCTCGTTGTTCTTCACTTCGTTGAAACACTTTGACCAGTGAAGATGAGCGGAAGAGGCAAAGGAGGAAAAGGACTCGGTAAAGGAGGCGCTAAGCGTCACCGCAAAGTCCTCCGTGATAACATCCAGGGAATCACCAAGCCCGCTATCCGCCGTCTGGCTCGCCGCGGTGGAGTGAAGCGTATCTCCGGTCTGATCTACGAGGAGACCCGCGGAGTGCTGAAGGTCTTCCTGGAGAACGTGATCCGTGATGCCGTCACCTACACCGAGCACGCCAAGAGGAAGACGGTGACCGCCATGGATGTGGTGTATGCTCTGAAGAGACAGGGACGCACTCTCTACGGATTCGGGGGTTAAACTCTGACTAGCATCAAACAACCAAAGGTCCTTTTAAGGGCCACACACTTCTATAAAGAGATGACTTCCTGATCACAACACTGGATGAATTCTCTACATCTTCAAGATATATTTTGCATGAAAGAAACAAGTTAAATTTCCCTTTTCTATTTCAATTCAGTTTATTTTGTATAGCCCAATATTACAAATTTGCCTCAGAGGGCTTTACAATCTGTACACATACGACATCCCTGTCCCAGGACCTCACATCGAATCAGGAAAAACTCCCCAAAAATAACCTTTCACAGGGAAAAAAGGGAAGAAACCTTCAGGAGAGCAACAGAGGAGGATCCCTCTCCCCGGATGGACAGATGCAATAGATGTCATGTGTACAGAATGAACAGCAGGGCTTTGTGTTAAAATATATCCATATTAGCTTAGTTCTACTTTGTTAACGTGGACAATGAAGCGATTATACAGCCAGGGTGGGACTTGGTGCTTCACATGTTTTACTGTAACTGATGTATTTAATGTCTGAACTGAAAATGTCTGAAAATGTGATTAATACTCGATCTTTCCGAATTGTTTATAAATCATGAAATATGTCTATTCAAGACTGGCATTTCCAAGTTGTGTGAGTAATATCAGTATTTTACTTTATTTCAGTTTATTCAACTGGCATTAAACCGTCTCCTAACATTGATTTAATTCATACAGCCACATCCCAAAACAATGCCCTTAGGAGCACCAGATGCTAGTTTTGGACACCGTGATCATTTTGTAGTTGGTATTATATAATAAACCACTATAGATTTAGGATTTCATGGCTTGATTGAGGACAGAGTGGAGCTGCAGAGGAGAGCGAGACTTGCACTTTAAAACATAAGAACCAGGTAGAAGTAGTGCTGCAACAGGTCCAAAGTTCTGAAGTGAACCATTCGGGTTCGTATTATAAAAAAGAAAATATTTTGGATCAAAACTGTTCCTAAAATACCAAATATTGTATCTTCGGTCTCTAGAATCCGAATTGCTGTATATGTGTTATTGAACACATTTCAAATGTAAATGTTAGTCCGTCCTCACCTGAACCTCAGCAGATTACACAATAACTGTTCTTCTGTAATTTAATGGCGGACTACAAACCTTAAAACTGCATAATTTCACGTACTGTACGAGGGTATTGTTCTTATTATAAAGAATATTAATGAAAATTAAATTTCATTTCAAGCTGTCATTTTACGTTTTTATCCCCTGGAAAATAACACTTTTGTTTAATGCCCCGTTGTCAAGTTTATCTTCAACCTCATTTCCCTCCATTCCAACATGAATCAGGGCCGAAATGCACAAATATTTACAATTGTTGTAAATTCAATAATGGCATGAACCTGAGTTTAAAGACCATCTCGAGCTGTTTGATGTGAATATATTATTACTTTATATATTACATTGTATTGGTTTAACCTCCTCTCCCCACTGATGACTTGTCAGTCATCATGTGCTGAACACCTGTTTGCAATTATTGTAAAACTTCCTTTGTCAAAAACTGTTGGTTGACACTTCATTTTCGTTTTCTAATATTCACCACTGATATATGTATCAAATAAATAATGACTATTCATATTAAAAGTAGTCATCAGCTGAGGACACGTTCACGTCAAGCAGCTCTGATAGGAAGTCTGCATCATGAGCCTCGACCATCATCAGTGTGTTTGCTGCTCCCAGAATAACTTCAGTTTATTACAAACTGATCGACCTCAGATGGCTGTTTTTACATCGAGAACCAGAACAAACATGTGGACCAGTTGGAAAACGGGTTTTGGTGGAGATCTGATACATTTAAAATCATTTAAAGAGAGAAATGAGTCGGAAAACCCGCTGATCAGCGCTCTCCACTGCGGTGAGTAGGTGAGGTTTGGAGGCTCCTCAAACTAAATACAGACATCATCGGAGCTCTACATGACTTCAAAATGAAGAGAAACAAGTCCTCTTTCGAGTCCCTTCACCTCCATCCTTCAGTACTTGTTCCACGTGTAGTTTTTAGTCTTTTAT
Organism: Cyclopterus lumpus; assembly: GCF_009769545.1. Taxonomy (NCBI): domain Eukaryota; kingdom Metazoa; phylum Chordata; class Actinopteri; order Perciformes; family Cyclopteridae; genus Cyclopterus; species Cyclopterus lumpus. The sequence goes on from NC_046971.1 coordinate 20,863,655, forward strand.
CAGTGAAGAGAAAACACAAGTGAGTCGACTTTCAGACTGCTGAGAGGAGTCCCTGGCTGGGTTGAGTCTCCACGGTTCTCATGGAGGGTTTAAGTACCGCCCCCTGCTCGGAGCTCTTCAACAGTCAGTCAGACTCTCGTGTTTCCTGAAGCGCATCAACGGAACGAAATGGCAGAAGTAGCTCCAGCTCCGGCCCCCGCGCCGGCCAAAGCAGCCAAGAAGAAGGTGGTGTCCAAGCCGAAGAAGGCTGGTCCCAGCGTGGCTGAGCTCATCGTCAAAGCTGTGGCCGCATCCAAGGAGCGGAGCGGCGTGTCTGCTGCCGCCGTCAAGAAGTCTCTGACCGCCGGAGGATACGATGTGGAAAAGAACAACTCCCGCGTCAAGACCGCCATCAAGAGCCTGGTGACCAAGGGGACTCTGGTCCAGACCAAGGGGATCGGGGCGTCCGGCTCCTTCAAGATCAGCAAGCAGGCTGTCGACAAACCGGCAAAGAAAGTTCCCGCAGCCAAGAAGCCCGCAGCCAAGAAGCCCGCAGCCAAGAAACCCGCAGCGGCCAAGAAGCCCAAAGCGGCGGCAGCGAAGAAACCTGTTGCCGCAAAGAAGTCGCCGAAGAAGGCCAAGAAACCCGCAGCGGCCAAGAGCCCAAAGAAGGCCGCAAAGAGCCCCAAAAAGCCCACCAAGAGCCCCAAGAAGGTGGCGAGGAAGGCCCCCGTAGCCAAGAAGACCCCCGTCAAGAAGGCTGCCAAGCCCAAAGCCAAGAAGGCAGCACCCAAGAAGAAGTGAGCTGCAGAACAACCAACGCTCCTATAAAAGGCTCTTTTAAGAGCCACCCACACAATCCTTAAGAGCTTTTCCTCTAATTGCAGATATTATTCATATTAACATTGTAAATAGCTGAAGCAAAAGTTGTTTATTTTTAAGGCAAATTGCTCAATCAAATATGAAATGAAGACAAATTATACAACCAACATGATCAGTTTACTACATACATTTGTTAGGCTACTTCAATATAAATGGCACTAAAGACCATCAATAATAGACATTATTTACATTAGCAACTTCTCTCAACATTGGTAAATATTAATTTAATACCCTTGTTCTAGATTTTATATAGACCTGAAGTAATGGTTAAAGTCACACTTACCCACCACCATTCAACAACAATTAAGAGCCGTTCATAGTACATAATAGTTTCAATAATACAAAATAAAACAGAAACATGACATGGTTGGTTGAATGAAAATGCTCATTGTTTATTTATTGTAGATTGATGTGCAAAAATAGCAATATATCCATTTAAAATGACGTCTACCAAAACGGAAGAAGTCTGAATACTTTCTGAAGCCAGTTTATTGAAATCAATATAAAGTTGTTTGTTCCATCTTGTTTATCTGAAGGCCAAAGACTCGCTCAGCCAAGAGCTGCTGTTCTTCCTCCTCTGGATGTTGAAGCCGCTTCAAAACCCTCCAGGAAGGTTACAGACTTTGTTTTAGGGTTTAGTGGAAAGGAGTCCCGTTCTTTTTTGTACTGTTATTGTACTTTGTTGTACAAGTTATGATGATATTAAGCAGTCGTGTATAAGCTAAATTAATGTAGGTTTTTTTAAAAAGTGGGTACATTTTAATACACAATTTATTACATACACATATGTTCATTATAACCATTATCAATGGAATAAAACAAACACATGTGCAGTTATTAGTCCTAGTAATTAATAGTTTTCCAGTTCCACAAAGTGTTTGTCTATATTGAGCACAGTCTAGACATTGGGGATATGTTGTCATTTATTGAAACTATTTCCTATCAAATGCATCAGTGAATTTCATTGAATAATATGTTATATACTTCATTGCATTACAGTATAACATTTCAAATATTTATATGATATTAATATATATTGATATTATATATTTAAACATTCAGAAGGGTCATTTTATCTGCGCATATTTTGCCAGCATCAGGAATTGATCTTTAGAAGTAGTGAGTGGCTCTTAAGAGAGCCGTTGTGGTGTTGGACTCCAACATTTTAGTGGAAAACGATCTCTGAGCCTGGAAAAGAACAAAAAACAGGACATTTAATTTATAGAGTAATGTGAAATAAAGAGGAGATATTTAATAAACAAGATATGTTTAGTATAACAAATATTAATAATGGAATAAATATGCTTCAACACATTCAGCTCATATCACTTAGAGTTCCACAAAGAGCCTTTCTCAGCACATTTGAGACATTGTAGAAATGTCATTTATTGACACTCATATGGTTCATGATAATATAATAACTATCAGTCACATCTGCATTATAAAGACATGCAGCTCAGGTTAATTGGAGACTATGTGAGTGTGGATGTATGTCCGTCTCTATCTGAGCCCTGTGATAAACCGGCCAGGGTGTACACTGCCTTCACCCAATGTCACCTGGGATCGACTGCATCGCCCCCGCGACCCTAAAAGAGGATAAGCAGTTTGGATTATGCAATGAAATGGAAAAAAAGTCCCTGCATCAGGACCAGGACTTGTTAAAAGGTTGTTGGATGTCCTCCAACACCTCCTCTTTTTTATCTCACCACTAAGATGAGCAACATTGATATAGCTATATAAACTCTAGCTATCTTTATCTATTATATACCGGTACCAATACACATGTCTGATCACTATAATTTCTGAACAGTATCACCATCGTGATTTTTCTACATTTAATAAATGTATCTTTAATATGTTTTTGTCTTGATTTAAGAGCATTAATTAGATTTCCTGTTATCTGAGTCTGATTGTTTATGAACATTATTCATTAATTCATGATTACGGTTAAATGTGTATTATATACATGTCATAGTTTCTTTTTCTATAGATTTTAGTTTCTTTGGTTTCAGGCTAATGTATTGCTTTATTAATTAATCCTAATTTGTATATTTTGCATTACTTAGTTCTCTACTTTTGAATTTGAAGAAATCTATAATTCTATATTTTAATATTTCCTATAATTTAATATTAGATGGATTGGATTATTTTATCACAGCTTTTGCAACACTCACACATACTCTGACTCCTCCACATGCCTCACACCAGGCTCACCAAATACATCCGCTCACAAGAACAGTGACTTGTTCCGCGCATGCTCCGCTCAGCAGCCAATCGTGTGCAAGCAACAGCACAGCCTCATTTACATCGAGTTGATATATATTCACCGTCCTGAGCTTCTGGAGATATCTTCCGACACCGAAGAATCCAACAGTCATGCCTGATCCCTCCGTCAAAGCGCCCAAGAAGGGCTCCAAGAAAGCCGTCTCTAAGACCGTCAGCAAGACCGGCAAGAAGAGGAGAAAGTCCAGGAAGGAGAGCTACGCCATCTACGTGTACAAGGTGATGAAGCAGGTCCACCCCGATACCGGCATCTCCTCCAAGGCCATGGGCATCATGAACTGCTTCGTGAGCGACATCTTTGAGCGCATCGCCGGTGAGGCCTCTCGTCTGGCTCACTACAACAAGCGCTCCACCATCACTTCCAGGGAGATCCAGACCGCTGTCCGCCTGCTGCTGCCCGGCGAGCTGGCGAAGCACGCGGTGTCTGAGGGAACCAAGGCCGTGACCAAGTACACCAGCTCCAAGTAAACCTGCTGGAGACCAACACCACAACGGCTCTTTTAAGAGCCACACACTTCTTCTAAAGGTCAATTCCTGATGCTGGCAAAATATGCGCAGATAAAATGAAGATGTCTGATGCTTGATTTTAAATTTATTGCACATAGGAGCTCTTGTTTCCCCTCGTTAGAATTACTATTATTAGTCAATGGGAACTCAAATTCACTTCAATAAAAAGTTATGAGCGTTTTACCCGATTCCTCCAGAATCAGAATACACAAAAGTTGATGTTTCACACTTAATGAAGTTTTCTAATATCCAGCAGTGCTAGCTGTATCAATTAAATGGTTTTTGTGTACACATATTCTGTACCATATTTGTATACCATGGACATGTATTGAACAGTGTGTTTGATCATTAAATAAGATCCAGACTATTTTATATTCAAATTTGGTTCTTGGTAAAACTAGAATTAGTTTTATTAAACTGACTCAAGTTTTAGTTTAAATCAGAAACAGTTTTAACCACAACATATACTCTTCACCTTGAATGTGTTGACCAGTCAATTTAATTTATACAGCAATATCAAATTAATGACTAAAGGGTCTCCAGGTATGATTTAAAATGTAATTTACAATAAAATGTCCCATGATTTGTTGTAATGAGTCTGTATGTATGTGCTGGCTCCACATTGGTGAAACGAGCTCCCCATTGACATCAGGACAGCAGAAAGTCTCTACATCTTCCGTCGCAAACTAAAAACATATTTTCGACTGTACCTTGAATAGGGAAGGTAGAGCCGTAGTAGCACTTAAATGTCTCTTACTGATAGCACTTTGTAGTTTAACTTTATTGAAGAATTTGTACTTGCTTGATTCTTGTTGTTCTGAGTTTGGACTCATGGTTTAATGCACTTATTGTAAGTCGCTTTGGATAAAAGCGTCAGCTAAATGACATGTCATGTAAAAGAGTAGAAATAGGACTCCACCACTAGTTGCATACTTTTGTATGTATGACGATATTTTGTGGCCCCCTAAGTTTAGTGTTCGTTTTTCTCACACGAACGATTTTCATTTGATAGAAGTCCGCGAAACCCCCTCGGGAAAACGTCCGGTCAACACGGAAATACCGCGTTTTTGTTGTGTATCTTTATACAATTTAAACATGTTAAATGAATTAAATAAAAACAGATCTTTACACTTCATACCTTGTGAACAGCGTTTTTTTCACTAGCATAATTCATGCATCATAGCTTCAATGAAACATTTAAAACTATGCTGAATGATAATGTAGGAGATATTTATTTTATGTAGTATTTAGTTATCATATTCTAGAGGTTTGGTTCTTTAGGATTTTGATGTATTTGTGTTGTACATAGTGTTGATATAATTAGACGTTTGTAAAAGAAAGCTTTAAAAAAATTGTTAGAAAGTCAGCTCTTTATACAACTGTGTGGCCATTAAAAGGAAGTTTGGTTGTTTGATGCTAGTCAGAGTTTAAACCCCGAATCCGTAGAGAGTGCGTCCCTGTCTCTTCAGAGCATACACCACATCCATGGCGGTCACCGTCTTCCTCTTGGCGTGCTCGGTGTAGGTGACGGCATCACGGATCACGTTCTCCAGGAAGACCTTCAGCACTCCGCGGGTCTCGTCGTAGATCAGACCGGAGTCATAAGCACATTATATGTTTGACACCTAACTCGTGATAAGATAAAGTTAAACATATGTGAATTCAGTCTAATTTGGAATTGGTCTTTAGAAGAAGTGTGTGGCTCTTAAAAGAGCCGTTGTGGTGTTGGTCTCCAGCAGGTTTACTTGGAGCTGGTGTACTTGGTCACGGCCTTGGTTCCCTCAGACACCGCGTGCTTCGCCAGCTCGCCGGGCAGCAGCAGGCGGACAGCGGTCTGGATCTCCCTGGAAGTGATGGTGGAGCGCTTGTTGTAGTGAGCCAGACGAGAGGCCTCACCGGCGATGCGCTCAAAGATGTCGCTCACGAAGCAGTTCATGATGCCCATGGCCTTGGAGGAGATGCCGGTATCGGGGTGGACCTGCTTCATCACCTTGTACACGTAGATGGCGTAGCTCTCCTTCCTGGACTTTCTCCTCTTCTTGCCGGTCTTGCTGACGGTCTTAGAGACGGCTTTCTTGGAGCCCTTCTTGGGCGCTTTGGCGGTGGGTTCAGGCATGACTGTTGGATTCTTCGGTGTCGGAAGATATCTCCAGAAGCTCAGGACGGTGAATATATATCAACTCGATGTAAATGAGGCTGTGCTGTTGCCCGCACACGATTGGCTGTCTGCTGAGCGTGACTGAGCATGCGCAAAAGACGTACATGTTTCTGGGAGCAGATGTATTTAGTTTTTCAGTGAGTTACTGTATCAATATTAAACCAGTTGAACATGTTATTATTAAGTTAGTATTCGCTCGTGCATTATATTATGAGAAAAAATATGTAAATATTGTATCTACATTATTTTACTCATTTGTATATACGTGTGTACGTGTTTGCTAAATGTACGTGTGACGCCCACCAATGTGTTGTCACATGTGTGTTGATGTGTTTTGATTCGTGTGTAGCTAACATGCGTGTACAGTGCGCACACTTTACAGAGTGTGATAACTGACTGACGTGCCCTTTCCATGGGTGTAGTGGACATTTGGGTTTGTATCCACCAGGGGGCGCGGTGAGCGTTATTTTATTGTGGACCAGGTTTTACGACAGGAGAAGTGATTTGCGGACTTGAGACTGTCCTCATGCTGCTGAGCGAGGCTAAATGAACGTTTAAAAAAAAAAAAAAAAAAGGGGTGTGGTTTGCTCGGTCCTCTCATGATAAATGATACATCCTGAGAAACATTCAAGCATTCTTATCTTATTTTATCGTTGACGTGTAAACATCGTCCATTTCTCCCACTTCTCATTTCCTAATTTTTCCATCAGATTTTAATATAAAGTTGATATGTTTCTATATTTCTTTGAGCTCCTATTATGGTTCTAATTATCCCATTTCCCCAAGTTAATTTTGTATCCTTATTTCTCTGTCAAAAAAGTCCCTTACTTGTATTTGAAGTGGTCCTGGTTATTCAGTGAATATTTATCTTTCAGCTCCTGGAAACTCACGACACGTCCATCTTTAATAACTGTGCATATTGCTGTTATTCCATATGGAATCCATTGTTTAAACCTCTGATCGAGAGTACCTGGAATAAAATGTCTATCACAGGTATCACAGAAGCCTGAGCTCTTATTCTAAATCATATTTTCGTACCAATTTGAACCACATCTCTAATGTAAATCGAGTGACAGCGTCCACCTGTTCAATTAAATCGTTTGCTATATTTCTGTCTCCAATAAGGCTTTGAATTTCCCTTCCTTCTACAAATCGTTTGAGGTTTCTCCATTTTGCTTCATAATCGTTACACAGTATAAATTACTGGTCTGATTTGAGCTGCATGGAAATATGCCCTAAAGTTTGGTAATAACATGTCTCCTTTATTTTTCCCAGTATTTCATATTTGATATATCTTGGCCTTTTGCCGTTCCATATAAACCTTGCAATGATTTTATCCCAGGCTCTGAAGTATTTCAAGGCTCTCAATTGGTAGTGATTGAAAGAAATAGAGTTTAGTCTTGGAAGCATGGGCGTTTGTATTCCAAGAAACGGGGGGCTAAGCCCCAAGGGGAGTGTCACTCTTGTGAATGTGTGCACGCGTAGCGCGCAGCACATTTTTCTTGGGGCCCGGATATCCATTGTTTCCGACAGTTCATAGATTTGTTCAATCAGAGTGTGATTTTGCTCTGTAGTTTTGCTTCATTCAGTATATGAGAACACAAGAGACAGAATGTCAGGGTCATAGTGACATTTTTATGCTCATTTTGACACTATCACTGAGATAAAGATGAACTAGTTCAGTGTCAAATATACCATTCAATGGAAACAAATATAATAATAATCTATATTAATGCAAAGAATAGAGAGATGTTCTTGTATTTCGAATTTGCTCGTTCACACTCGCTCACTTGAGACAGTTTCTAACTTACCTTTCATTTGGCTCAAGTAAAGCTAAATGTAAGCAGGTAACACTCGTTAACAACTACCGACAGCCACATGCTGTAACTACCTGGACTTACAGGTCGAGACCCTAGATATGCTGCTATAGGTTTATAGGCTGCTGGGGGATGTTTTAGGATACACTGAGCACCTATCTCCTCTTCTCTCTCTCCTTATGGATGAATTTACATCTCTCCATTGCACCTTATTAACTCTGCTTCCTCCCCGGAGTCGTTGTGACTTCACGTCTCATAGGGTCCATTGGACCTGGAGGTGTCTGATGCCTGGTGAGCCGGCCTCCTGCCTTGGCCCTGCTGATCGCCCCACCCCCCCTCCTCTCTACTTTCTTCTGTTTCATTGATTGGAGTTTGATTCATACATTGTCATATTCATGTAATGTGTTTATGTAACTCTGTAAATGCTGTTCATTCTGTACACATGACATCTATTGCATCTGTCCATCCGGGGAGAGGGATCCTCCTCTGTTGCTCTCCTGAAGGTTTCTTCCCTTTTTCCCCTGTGAAAGGTTTTTTTCTATTTCTTGGGAGTTTTTCCTGACCCAATGTGAGGTCCTGGGACAGGGATGTTGTATGTGTACAGATTGTAAAGCCATCTGAGGCAAATTTGTAATTTGTGATAGTGGGCAGGTAACACTGAATGTAAGCAGGTAACACTCGTTAACAACTACCGACAGCCACATTCTGTAACTACCTGGACTTACAGGTCACTTCGTGCATCATTTACTTTGAGGTAACCTCATTGGCTGTAATCCTGGATGTCATTGACGAGAGACGTTACTTGGCAGAGTGAGAGAGTCAGCGCAGCAGCCTCCCCAAGGTCCTAGTGCCCGGGGATTATATCGTTAAGTATGATGATGGGCTTTTGGATTGTAATTTGAAGGGGGAGAAAACATACAAACCAGAACGCACGCACATATGTAGCATGTTAGAGTCCATGTCAGACACAATAGTTTAATTTAATAACATAAAAAAACTTTTAAAGCCAATAATGCCAAATTATTTGGGGGGGCTGAAGATCATTTTTTTGGGGGGGGGGCTTAGGCCTAACGACGCCCCTGCTTGGAAGTATGCTCATTTTTATAATATCTATCCGTGAACTGAAATCTGGTGGGAGAACAGCCCATCTCTCCATATCACTCTTAATGTCCTGATCTACTTTAGTATAATTGACTTTATATAGATCCTCAATACTTTTTGTTATAGTTACCCCGAGGTATGTCATTCTTTTAGAACTCCAATTTAAAATAAGTGTTTGTTGTATAGTTGCGGATGGTTTGAATTTATAGAGAAGACGCTGGACGTATCAAGTTGGTTGATTAATATAGACAGGCGTTTGTCAGGGTCGTCTAGGTAACAGATAATGTCATCTACAAAAAGCCTAATGTACTTATGTGTGTAAAGGTGAGTAGCTTGATTTGCTACGTCATCAATGCTACGTTCATCAAGAGTTTCATTTCTGGTTCCATGAACATTTCGGTCCTAATATTTTGCTATTGTGAATAACTGTTAAAATGTTACTGATGCAACTAAATGCTACTTAGATGTGTAGCAGTTATTGTTATTTTATTTTGGTTAACTGAGCCAACAGACCATATAATAGTAAGTAGACTAAGTGTTGACATTGGGAAGGAGACAAAATGTGTGATTGTATTATTTTTTAAAGTCTTTTCCCTTTTTGAGATACAGTATAATAATGCATCACTGATGTCAATTACATTTGTTTTGAATATTGGAAATAAATTGGGATTCTGCTGAGCGAGGCTAAATGAACGGGAGTGAAGTTGCCCTGTCCCATTTGTTTGTCCTGTTTGCAGGAACTATAATCTGTTGTTAGCAGATGTGGATTGTATAGCGATCCTGGCATGTATACAGTGTTAACCCGAATATAATAATGGAGGAATAAGACAACATGGGGCATCACTTTAGTTTCAGTGGAACTCTGTAATCCAAAAGTAAAACTTTATTGTCACGTCAACTTGTCAACTTGTCAACTTGTCAACTTCAGCACCTCTAATTGGCTGTTCTATTTGTACATCAAACAGTAACTGAATTTGATGGACAATACGAAATGACAATATGTCAATACAAAAATATAATATAATTGAGAACACATTTCCTTGTGTATGTTAACACCCCCACTTCTCACACTGTTATCTTCAAAACAAACAAAAACATCATAACAAGGTTTTGTCCCTTTTCATCATTTACATTTTCCTACACATGGTTAATCCCCAAACATAAACTTTTCAAACTTATTCAACTTAAACTTTGTTGCAGGTTTTGTCATCACGTTGGCAACCATCTGGTCTGCTGGGCAATAGTTCAAACTTATTCTCCCACCTTTCACAGTTGACCATATGAAATGATACTTGATGTCAACATTTTTACACCTCTGTCTTCTTACAGGGTTCTTTGCTAAAGCTATTGCACCTTGGTTATCCTCATAAACCTTAGGTAGTGCGTATTGACATCCGTCAATGACCTCTAGTAGTTGAACTACGTACATACACTCTTGTGTAGTTGTGGCTAACGCCATATATTCTGCCTCACAAATTTCTCACTGGCACAATAGGAAATGTTTATTTTTTAAAGTTAGATAGACATATCAACATTTTAAGATTACCCACATTGTCCCACATTTGTGTTTTTAGGATCTGGTCAACCTGATGACAAGCCACAACATCTGCTGTAAAAAGGGCCTATTGTCACTGAGAACTGCACTAACATAGACATCTTAGGAGAACTTGGCAATAAAACGTTGTACTTTCTCTTTTAAAAAGATTTATGACGCTGTTCCCATTTTGGGAAACCTGCCACTACCGTTCCAGAAAGCCTTTAAAATGTTCAAGGTATGTCTTGAAGCGTTCCTTTCACAGTCTGGCAAACAACCATTAAACCTTGTTTTATTACAGCGATAATGGCCTCAGGGTTCAATTGATGTTAAGTCAGAAGGAAAACTCTTAACAAAAAAAAGGTCCTGAGCTTCTGATGCAGACACACAGCACTTTCTTATTTACGTTTTTGTTTGTATATTTATAAATCGTGTATCTTTATACACTTTAAAAATATAAATTAAATAAAAACATCTGTTTGCTCTTCACACCTTGTGTTTTTGTTCACTGTAGCATAATTCATGCATCATAGCTTCAATGAAGAATTTAAAACTATGCTGAATGATAACGTAGGACATTTTTATTTGATGTTAGTATTTGTGTATGAAGTGGCATTAAACTTACTGGTGACATTACTCATTTATTGTCTCCCTTTGGGTCACAATACATTCTATAAAACGTGTAAACTATCACCACAGTAAGAGCTTTAGCCTCATACGGGTCCATTAAACTATTAAACTTTCCTAAAAGTATAAATGCGCATCCATCCGTAACAAGATCCATACAGTGAGAAAGAATTTTCTTTTGATAGTCATTGATTTAGTTACATTTCTTTTCTTTAAGTGTACATAGTTTTGGGGGTTTGTTGGTATATTTATTAAAAATGGATAACCCTGAGCACCTGCGGTTAAATATAGGAGTGGGCAGGTACAGGACCAGCATGCACTGGGGTCATCTATGTTTTATTTTACCAGAGCAGAGGAAGAAGCAATAAGACTTCCTTTGTCCTTTTGTTTGAATTTGCTAAATAAAGTCACCAGATGGTCGCTTGACATGAAGGATTTTACTTCCTGCTTGGCTCTTTACGTCTTGCTGGGTTTCTCTGAAGTAGTCTCTTGTGGCTTTAGTGGTGACATCTTTCCCACTAGTTACACATGTTAGAATTGGGGAGAGACATTATAAATGTTTTGTTATTTACTCCTGATTCTGGGATTGTTTGTTTATTAAAATAAGGTGTATAGCACCAAAACAATGTCTGAAACAGACCATTTAGAATTTATTCAATACAGTAACTGACTATGAGGTGTAAATTAGCTTTAAATTATTCCAGTTGCATTCAACTCAGAGGGATTTGAGATTACCTTTACACATTTTAGGAAGTCAGCTCTTTATGTTGTAAGTGTGTGGCCCTTAAAAGGACCTTTGGTTGTTTGATGCTAGTCAGAGTTTAACCCCCGAATCCGTAGAGAGTGCGTCCCTGTCTCTTCAGAGCATACACCACATCCATGGCGGTCACCGTCTTCCTCTTGGCGTGCTCGGTGTAGGTGACGGCATCACGGATCACGTTCTCCAGGAAGACCTTCAGCACTCCGCGGGTCTCCTCGTAGATCAGACCGGAGATACGCTTCACTCCACCGCGGCGAGCCAGACGGCGGATAGCGGGCTTGGTGATTCCCTGGATGTTATCACGGAGGACTTTGCGGTGACGCTTAGCGCCTCCTTTACCGAGTCCTTTTCCTCCTTTGCCTCTTCCGCTCATCTTCACTGGTCAAAGTGTTTCAACGGGGTGAAGAACCACGAGGAGTTCACACATATTTATATCCTGTCTGAGGAACGTGATAGAAGACACGAGGCTGTTCTTCTTCGTGGGCTTTCATGAAGGTTGATGATGAGACTCTTTGGTGATTTAGCTGCCACCTACTGATCAAAAACATTAATCAGGGACATATTGTCTCCCACTGCTTGTTGACAAGCTGACCAGTTTTGTACTCAAACATTTACTTTATAATTACTTTAGTACAATGTCGAGGACGATCACGATGTGACTATGTAGAGAAATCAGCAGATACCGATTTAATAATCGGGATCTCATCGGATCTTAGTCTTTTTTTTCTCTCACTGTATTTATTTATATATATTCATATTGTAATTAATCATGAAGTCGGGAATCATTTACATAATGTGGTTTAGCTTAATTTCTGGTCTGTGGGTTCCAATGTAACAAAATATATGAAAATCAAACCGGAGTCATAAGCACATTATATGTTTGACACCTGACTCGTGATAAGATAAAGTTGAACATCTGTGAATTCAGTCTAATTTGATACAAATGTGACTCAAACGAGGTAAACAACGCCGGAACCAGGAGAACAATTAACACGTGTATAGTTCTGTCAGCTCCATCAACTTGTGAAGATAGATGTATATAGGTATGGACACTGGGGACGCTGTTCTCTATGACGCCTCATTTACGGAATCTCTCGTTTCAAGTGTTCATTACAAGTGAAGATCAATACATCTTTAGCAGGTGTAGGATTGTTGCATTTCTGAAACAATGTATCTTTGAAATACAACTGTTTCAACACATTGTATCCATAATGGCATAGAAGAAGAAAGCATGGGATTTAACTTGCCACTCTCAACACAGTGAATAATCGATGTGCTTAGTCTCAAAGTGGCTCATAACATTATATTTTGCCAGCATCAGGAATTGGTCTTTAAAAGAAGTGTGTGGCTCTTAAAAGAGCCGTTGTGGTGTTGGTCTCCAGCAGGTTTACTTGGAGCTGGTGTACTTGGTCACGGCCTTGGTTCCCTCAGACACCGCGTGCTTCGCCAGCTCGCCGGGCAGCAGCAGGCGGACAGCGGTCTGGATCTCCCTGGAAGTGATGGTGGAGCGCTTGTTGTAGTGAGCCAGACGAGAGGCCTCACCGGCGATGCGCTCAAAGATGTCGCTCACGAAGCAGTTCATGATGCCCATGGCCTTGGAGGAGATACCGGTATCGGGGTGGACCTGCTTCATCACCTTGTACACGTAGATGGCGTAGCTCTCCTTCCTGGACTTTCTCCTCTTCTTGCCGGTCTTGCTGACGGTCTTAGAGACGGCTTTCTTGGAGCCCTTCTTGGGCGCTTTGACGGGGGGATCAGGCATGACTGTTAGATTCTTCGGTGTCGGAAGATATCTCCAGAAGCTCAGGACGGTGAATATATATCAACTCGATGTAAATGAGGCTGTGCTGTTGCCCGCACACGATTGGCTGTCTGCTGAGCGTGACTGAGCATGCGCAAAAGACGTACATGTTTCTGGGAACAGATGTATTTAGTGTTTCAGTGACTAAGTTACTGTAAGTGATACAGTTGTAAACCTGTATGTTTTATAACTTTGTATAAATCTAGAGGGAACAAATGGCCAGACCCACAAATAAGCCCTAATCTGTCTGTTCTTTTTTTTTTCTGAGTATTTGTATTTATATTAGTATTAATAATTGACCTTTTAAATACTGACCTATTTTCTAGGTTTCTGCTCGAAATAACATACCCAAACTAAAAAGGGTGTATCTCTGCAACCACAAAGGCTATTTGAATAATGTTGGTGTTATAATAAAGGCAACCCATGTGTGCTTTTGTTCAGATTTGTACATATTAGTATATGTGTTACTGGTTAAGAGTAAATAAAGACAGCAAAATTTGAATTTCGCCTAAAAAAAAAGCACTTTCAGGATGATTATCTCTTGGAAGGATGCAGAGCAAAGGTAAAAAAAAAACCATAGAGATCATAGCACAATATGGGACCAGTCTCTCTGCAATGTTTGACAAAGTTAGAGAGGTTTTATTAATTAGGCGAAATGGGCATTTGGACAATTTGAATTTTGTCATGTACCAAACCATATATTTCACGTGTATATTACTTATGGTGTTCAATACATCCAAACACAGCAGTCTTTGTTGATTAGAAGAAGAACAAATATTTTTTTCCAAAAAAAGCCAAAGATAAGCAACATTTGTGACTGTAAGCGCTAAAGCGATTCATGTTGCTGTGTTCTTTGGCTCATATCTCGGTGATGCTTTGGTGCAGAAGTATTTTCTGAAGATGTTTAGAATCTGTGTTAAATCCTCTTGCTTTTTGCTATCTGGCTTTTTCTGATAGCACCGAGCTACGGGTTGCTAGTTCTGAAAACGTGTTGAATGGGCTGAGTCCTGACAAAATGATGATTAGGATATTTGAATAATTCTTTCAGTTGGTATTTGAGTTGTGTGGAAATGGCTTACTGATTATTGTAGCCCAGGTTCTCTTGTTTAATTTGATATATAACATCAATATGTTTGCTCATGTTTATTTTAAGGTTTTAAACAGTCTAACTATAATGTGTAAATCGGCCATGGTTTTTAAAAGCTTTAAAGAAAAAAATCTGTTTCACTGAACAAAAGAAAACGCAACAAAACGTCATAAATGACAAAAGGACAAAAAGAGGAGAACAAAAGTAGAATAGAAAAAAAATAGAAAAGACAGACATAAGTAGAAAATATATAGTAAATTAATAGGGGGTCATCAATCGCTCTTTACAATCAGGTCAGCTGAGAACATTACTCATCTTTTCCCTCAGTCCATTTTCCCCAGCGTTGTTCATGGGACCCTGCTTTGATCCAAAGGAAGAATCCATTTTTCCATATATAGAGTATATTTATTCTACAATGTCCAGCCACAGTCCAGAACCTAAATAACACTTAATTATATAATGCAGAGAGCATATGACACAAAGAAGAGGGAACCAGCAAGTGTCCATGCTTGTGAATAGATTTTTAAAAACAGTATTTCTGTTGATTGTATTATTGATGAATTGATCAATCTTTTCAGCACTGATCAATTGCATCATCTGTGGAGAAAGACTCCACTCGACATCAAAGGTCTTGTAGATTGGAGGCTGTCTACCTCTGTTAAGGGTTTCCAATGTTCTTTTTGGGGATCAGCAATTTATAATAGGTATGCCAATGCACATATTTACACGGTATATCCTAGATGGATAGATTGTGCTGTGACATGGAGTATATGTTGTTTTCTTTCTTTTAATTTGAGGCAAAGTATTTCTTTAATGAAGCTTTTTTTTTAAGCATTAAAATATATATTTTAAATGTTTTTTCTTTTGACATTGTCCCTGGTCACCACCCAGCAGCACCTGTGCTGCCCTCACACGGTGTCGCTGATTGAGCCCACTGCGAGGAGCGCATGTCAGCTTTTGACGCCAAGATCAACAACGAGAACATGACAACGAGCCTCCAGCGTCTAAAGAAATGAACCAGGACCTGGCCATGTGTCAAGTCTGCTGCCCCCTGGAGGCACACTTGCGCCAGTACAACGTGCTGCTGAAACTCAACGACGGTGACACCCTACGGTGAGTGCATGGAAGCACAAGCTTCATCAAGCTGGTCAAAGGAGCCTCCTACCTCGCCAGCTGCCTCCTGCACCGATACTTCAATCAGGTCAGAGACGGTTTCCTTTATTAATGAATGACACTGAAAACCTTTTGCTTACCACTTGTCAAAAGAGATTTAACTTATCTGGATGTGTTATCTGGATGTGCTCTTTGACTTTGGGAATATGAGAAAATATTTCCACCATGTTTTTGGGAATAACATTTTATAAATCAGGCTTTAAATGATAAATGGACAAACCCCTCTGGAAAAACCATCACAATATAGAAAGGAATGAAACTGGAAAGTTTGATGTACGTGCTGCTGAAGTGGAGATTTGTATGTGAATATAGAAAAGATAATATCACCACGAAACTTCCCCAGTTGATTACATACTTTAGGACAATTATTTAGCATTAAGAGTTTTCTAAAATTAGATGTTTGAACATGCAAATGAGACATTATCTAATACAAATGTTTGGGGAATTTAGGGAAGATCTAAAAATACAAATGGACAAAGAGCACTAAGCTCTTAAACTTGAGTATTTCATTTGTATTCTTCTTTACTCCACTGCTTGTCAGAGGAGTATAAGTATAAACCCCTTACTCCACTACATTTTTTTTGCAATAATAATCCATACATATTCTATATTATATTATATTATATGTATATATGTTAATAATATATTATATTATGACCACAAAAAAAAAAGATTTATTTTTTCACCACTGTGTTTATTCTAAACTGTTTTAAAATACTTGGTTGATGATTATTACTTATTTCCTAAATTTTACATTGCTGTGATTCCAGTAGACTCTGTACCAACTGAACAGTATAAAACAGACACAATAAACCATGGTAGTATACAGTGAGAAAAACGTGAGTGAATGATTTCAGATAGACTTCTAATGTACAAATATATAGAAACTTCAGCTGTTTTTGTTAATGGTCATCAATTGTATGACATGTATCTGGTGTTCATTTCTAGTCCCCCATTCTCTCCACAGAGTGAGTTTGTGTCTGCCCACACGGCTCTGAAAGGAATGCACTTGTACAGCCACCTCCAGGCCGAGGACGGTCACTGGGCCGGGGACTACGGCGGACCTCTCTTCCTGCTCCTAGGTAGCCAAATCATCCTCCTCCATGTTCTTATATTTGAAATAAGGGATACGTTTGATTTAAAGTTGAAATTAAAAGACTAAATGCATTTTTAAACATTGATTATCACATCCACAGGTATATTGTGCACCTAGTCAATTCAACAATACATCCCAAACAGTTTTACAAAAGAATCTGTCTGTACATATGTATTCTAGTAACAACCAATATCAACCACTAATATCATGACATCCATCCTTCAAACAATATGCAACTTTAAGCAACAAGGGAGGTGTGAGTGGAGTCCTCTGTTGCTCAGTACTGTGCTAAGTACGCCCACTTTGTAGCGGTCCAATCAAATGCAAAGGATAAGATTGAAATATTTATTGTAACTGTACTCTGCTCCCATTATTCTCTTCCATTGGATTATACTCCCAACACAGAAGTCACTGGGATTTTAAAGTGTGTGTGTGTGTGTGTGTGTGTGTGTGTGTGTGTGTGTGTGTGTGTGTGTGTGTGTGTGTTGGTAGGATTGGAGGGAAAGTGGCCAACACTAGCATCATCTCTAATCTCCTGGACTCCGACTGTGAAGAAGAGAACAGAAAGGTGATTGCGAGTCGCAAGCGATGCCTCAGCAGCTTTCTGCCTGATGATGACCACCGACCGGAAGAGGTAAGCGTTTGCTGTGACAGACAGTGTCAGTTATGATTCAGCCTCCTGTTTTGTCTGTCGCTGTTTAGACACCGTCTCATGTGTCCTCAGAGAGGAGCAGCTATAGATTCAGCAGACTTCGGTGGCATAAACAACGATGAAATGCTGGCAGCCGTGCTGGAGATGAGTCGTCAAGAGGCCAGGCTCTCGGCTCAACCCCTCCTGGAGGATGAGCCGACCAGCAGCCCAGACACGAGCTTTGGAGACTCAGATGCCCATGACCTGGCCTATCATACAGATCTGCTGGAAACGGACAGCAAACAGCCTTCAGGTAGTCCAACCTCCTTTTGGTTAAGACATTCGGGAAATGGGGTTGATATCGGGGGCAGTCCTGTTTTTATTTTGTGTTTTTCAAATCAAACGCAGTATAATAGAGCGGTAGTGTGAATGTTGCATTGTAAAATGTGTTGCGATGACTAGTACTGCATATGTCGATTGTCACTAAAATTAATGTGGAATCGGTGTGTACTTATGCCAAGACAATGTCGGACACCGTAGTTTTCTCTGGCCCTCTCCCCAATCTGATCAATGATGACATGTATAGTCGCATGTCGTCATTCAACCGCTGGTTGTCCAGGTGGTGCCCAGCAAACAATGTGGGCTACATAGATAACTGGCAGACTTTCTGGGGAAAGCCTGATCTGATGAGTCGAGACGGCATTCATCCCACTTGGGATGGAGCGGGTCTCATTTCTCATATTAATACTCACATTCCTCGAGGCACCGGCCGAGGAGGTGGAGTAGCAGCCATCTTTGACTCAAGACTATTAATGAATCCTAAACCTAAACTAAACTACAACTCATTTGAAAGCCTTGTTCTTAGTCTTTCACATCCAACCTGAAAAACGTTATAGCCAATTCTATTTGTTATACTGTACCGGCCACCAGGTCCATATTCAGAATTTCTATCTGAATTTTCAGAGTTTCAGTTTAGTCCTTAAAACTGATAAGGTTATTATTCATGTGGATGTCGATAATGATTGTCTTAGTGCTGCATTTATCTCATTGTTGGACTCGATTGGCTTCTGTCAGAGAATACAGAAACCCACTCATTGCTTTGGCCACACCCTCGACCTTGTTCTTGCATGTGGCATTGACATTGAGCATTTTGTAATTTTCACCAGTGCTGTCTCTGTGCTGTGGTGTTTTCTAAATCCTGACTGAAACTCCTCAAATTTTAAATTAAGCATTTCATACAATTTAATATATTTTGTTTATAAGTCTTAAAGTCCAATATAAACAAAAATAAGAATGATATGAAGTAGCAATGTTAAATATACTTTAAAGGATTACAACACGTCCAATGTGCTGCTATTTATTTGACCACGGTAGAGAAGCCGCTCAAGTATAAATTGGCACTGTAATTGTCAGGAAGAAATCCAATTTTTCAGTAAAAACGAAAATATAATTTTTGTCGTCACAAACATGTCTTTTGGACATACATTGGTAAATATAAATTCTATAATATATTACATGTTTTTAATTAGATATGGTTAAAAGAAGGGGTCTAAATACTAGGATAGGTAATCCCAGATATTTAATTAGATTAGACCAAATGTAATCATTGAGACTTAAATGCCCCTTAAGCACCAACCCTGCTTTATGAAACAAAAGGTTTATGGTTATTGGTTCATTAAAGGGAGGTTTAATGAATCACCCATCTGCTTGTTATTGTATCTGAAAGTAAGAATTCAGGTTTAAAAAAAATCGTTATAGGATTTGGGGCAACATGTAGCAGCCATTGACGATGGGCCAAATTACTCAAGCAACCAATTGATCTTTAATGGTTTTAGTATAAATATGTGCAATAAAAGTTTTGAAATCCTACAATGTAATGTTTCGATCAGAAGCGCTGCAGATATGGTTTTGTGAAAACTCTGCTCTGGATAAATTAAAGGATCTTCACAGAAACATCCTCCTTGTAAGTAAGGTTTCTGAAGATTATGTACAGGACATTGAAAACATATCACGTGAATTTTATGTTGTCCCCAATAAATAAGGAAAAGTCATGAAATATGAAGCAAAAAAAATGATGTCAATCATTTATTTAGAGACGTCAAACATTGAATGGGGTCAAATTGACCCCACAGTTAATAGGAGGGTTAAACATAACAAACGTCAGTAAACAGCTGGACAAGGCTTTGAAATCACGGATTTCGTGAGTTTTTTGTTTGTTTATTTTTATAGGAAACGTCGGACCAGTTGCGACGTAATGTTTTCAGCGGCGCTAATGTGGTTAATTTATCACCAAACAACGTCGGGGGATTGCACACACACCGTCAGTCCCTGTTTGTCTGATGCTGCGGGTCAGAAGAAGTAGGCTGCACGCGTTGGGCGGCGCTCAGCACTGCGTGAGCACGAAGAGGAGGAGGAGGAGGGAGGGGCGCGGAACTCAAATAAATGCCCCGTCAGATATGAAACACATTTGGGGGGAATTGATGACAGAGAGAGTCATTTTTATACTTAGATACTGATGAATGAAGAAACAATTGGGCTCCAGCAGAAGGGGCACTGTTCTAATCCAGGGCAAAAGGGCAGGTGCTTGAGCACCACTAGGGGTCTATCTGTGCACGTGCCTGGGCTCCACTCAACGGTCGGTTATTACTAATGATTATTAGAGTGACAGCAGTCTGTAATTTACGTGCAATTGATTACATGAGAAACGTTCAAATTAGCTCCAATAGTTACTCACTATTTACAAGTGTACTTTAACAAACCCAAAAGGTGAATAAAATACCTATTTAATTTAAATAAAGGTATTACATACAATTATATAGTAGTAAAGTAGAATCACATCAAAGAGCATGAACATTTGAGATAAAACTAAAATACATTTGTCTGAATGCTTTCAGGAGAAGTTCACTAAGCACCTAAAACCCCAGTTATCCTAAAATCCACTTGTTGTGCTGCCAGTCAATTATAAATTAGCACTGTCATAATTGTCAGCATGAAATCTGATTTTACAGTCAAATCAAATTGTTTTTGTGAACTCAAACACGTTTTTGATTCACAGCTGTTAACTTAACCTTTAACTTTTTTTAAAATTACATACAATTAGAAATATAATTTCTATCATATATAAAAACATGTTTTTAATTCGTTATGAGAGTAGATGTGGTTAAAAGAAGGGGTCTGAATACTCGTTTCACTTTGTTGCAACTCAAAAGCATGGAGTGAGAAAAATAGGCAATCCCAGATAGTAATCATTGAAAATGATTGTTTGCGTCTATCCAGATATATGTAATGTACAGGCATAACGGGTAAATATACAGGTTGATATGAATTCACAGAAAAATGTATATTTTTAGAAGATGAGATGAATAGTAATATCGTGGCTTTTTGATTGACCACTTCACACACAAATGAATCTATAAATTATTTTCTCAACAACAATTCACTAAAATATATTTGAATATTTTAAGTTTTTCAAAGCTTTATGCATTTTATTTGCCAATATTTTACTTGAAATAAGAAAAACATTTATTTATTAGTCTATATTATTTATATGTTATTCAACAACAATTAAGAGCAGTTCTTAGTACATACATTCCAATGATCAGCAGAATCTGAAACAGTGCTCGTTATTGTACATTTAATGTAGAATTATGTTTTTATTCAATGTAGATTGATGTGCAAAAATCGCAGCTATAGCAACCTCCTGGAGGAATGTGGTGAAACAACCCAGCTCAGACTGTAACATGATGGGAGACGAGACAAGTTAAGAGATACAAAAAATCCGATTCCCTTTTGTACTGTTATGAGGACATTAAGGAGTCATGAACTACTTTTAAAATACCTCAGTCAATGGTTGTTATGGATTATATTATTGCATTGCAGTCCCAACATGTTCAGAAAAAGGAATTGGTCTTTAAAAGAAGTGTGTGGCTCTTAAAAGAGCCGTTGTGGTGTTGGTCTCCAGCAGGTTTACTTGGAGCTGGTGTACTTGGTCACGGCCTTGGTTCCCTCAGACACCGCGTGCTTCGCCAGCTCGCCGGGCAGCAGCAGGCGGACAGCGGTCTGGATCTCCCTGGAAGTGATGGTGGAGCGCTTGTTGTAGTGAGCCAGACGAGAGGCCTCACCGGCGATGCGCTCAAAGATGTCGCTCACGAAGCAGTTCATGATGCCCATGGCCTTGGAGGAGATGCCGGTATCGGGGTGGACCTGCTTCATCACCTTGTACACGTAGATGGCGTAGCTCTCCTTCCTGGACTTTCTCCTCTTCTTGCCGGTCTTGCTGACGGTCTTAGAGACGGCTTTCTTGGAGCCCTTCTTGGGCGCTTTGACGGAGGGATCAGGCATGACTGTTGGATTCTTCGGTGTCGGACGATATCTCCAGAAGCTCAGGACGGTGAATATATATCAACTCGATGTAAATGAGGCTGTGCTGTTGCCCGCACACGATTGGCTGCTGAGCGGAGCATGCGCGGAACAAGTCACTGTTCTTGTGAGCGGATGTATTTAGTGAGCCTGGTGTGAGGCATGTGGAGGAGTCAGAGTATGTGTGAGTGTTGCAAAAGCTGTGATACAATAATCCAATCCATCTAATATTAAATTATAGGAAATATTAAAATATAGAATAATAGATTTCTTCAAATTCAAATGTAGAGAACTAAATAATGCAACATATACAAATTAGGATTAATTAATGAAGCAATACATTAGCCTGAAACCAAATAAACTAAAATCTATAGAAGAAGAAACTATGACATGTATATAATACACATTAAACCGTAATCATGAATTAATAATGTTCATAAACAATCAGACTTGGATAACAGGAAATTTAATTCATACTCTTAAATCAAGACAAAAACTAATTAAAGATACATTTATTAAATGTAGAAAAAATCTTAATGGTGATACTGTTCAGAAATGACAGTGATCATAAATGTATATTGAAGAACTTGTTCAACATGAACTGAAGATCCCATTCATGTTGAGGAACCGTTCATGTTCGTGCATGTTCTGAAGAAGTCGTTCAACCGTTTATGTTCTGAAGAACTCGTTCAACCGTTTATGTTCTGAAGAACTCGTTCAACCGTTCATGTTTGTTCATGCTCTGAAGAACCGTTCATGTTCTGAAGAACCGTTCATCCTCCGAAGAACCGGTTCATGTTCTGAATTGTTAAAGATTAAGATTTGATCAGTTGTACTTTTTTTTTTAATACTTGATGCAGCCCAGCCTCACCCAGACTCTACCTCCAGCGGCCCCCAGGTAAATTGAGTTTGAGACCCCTGGTGTAAATGTAAATGGTGTTTTAACTGATGCATTTGTAGTTGAGGGCTTTGCTATGAGCGCTGATGTATACATCCTTTAATTTAAGATACAATAACAGTTTAATAAAGGTAACCCAGAAAACAGGACTTTGGGGAAAGCCTGCATTGAATGAAGCCAACAAACAGTAAAAAAACTAAAGTAACTAAACACATATACTGGAGTACGGTTCTTAGGTATTATACTGAGCTACTTGTACTTTACTTAAATATTTTTCTTACTTTATAGTTCTACCTCACTGGTAAATATTATGCTTTTCCTCCACTACATTTGTCAAAATACAGTTTTCTAAAGTTAAATGAGCTCAACCATAAACATATATGCATTATTGTTAATATGCAGCATGTTATTGCTCAGCAGCAGGCAGAAGTTTACCAGAGAGAACAGACTGACAACGAATGAAGGATAGTTATTCTATTTAGGAAAAATATGGAACTGTGTGATATCAATTGGCTCTTTATGTTTTAAGTGTGTGGCCCTTAAAAGGACCTTTGGTTGTTTGATGCTAGTCAGAGTTTAACCCCCGAATCCGTAGAGAGTGCGTCCCTGTCTCTTCAGAGCATACACCACATCCATGGCGGTCACCGTCTTCCTCTTGGCGTGCTCGGTGTAGGTGACGGCATCACGGATCACGTTCTCCAGGAAGACCTTCAGCACTCCGCGGGTCTCCTCGTAGATCAGACCGGAGATACGCTTCACTCCACCGCGGCGAGCCAGACGGCGGATAGCGGGCTTGGTGATTCCCTGGATGTTATCACGGAGGACTTTGCGGTGACGCTTAGCGCCTCCTTTACCGAGTCCTTTTCCTCCTTTGCCTCTTCCGCTCATCTTCACTGGTCAAAGTGTTTCAACGAAGTGAAGAACAACGAGGAGTTCACACATATTTATATCCTGTCTGAGGACGTGATAGAAGACACGAGGCTGGTCTTCTTCGTGGGCTTTCATGAAGGTTGATGATGAGATTCTTTGGTGCTTTAGCGCCACCTGCTGATCAACAACATTAATCAGGGACATATTGTATCCCACTGCTTATTGACAAGCTGACCAGTTTTGTACTTTATATTTACTTTAGTACGATGTCGAGGACGATCACGATGTGACTCTATGGAGAGAAATCAGCAGATATCGATTTAATAATCTCTCTGTGGTTCTTTTCTCTCTGATTCTTTTTATATTTCCCTCTCTCACTGTATCCATTTATCTCTATTCATTTTTACAAGTTAGAGATCAATTTCCAATCTGGTGTAATTCGGATTTATTTAACTGTATACCACCCGATGAAATGCATTATTAAAACAATGTCTAATTCTGTAGGAGCAGATCTGGTTAGACTACTATTATTTCCACTGAGCTTTATTTAAGCTATTGAGGCTGATGAGCCTCTGACTTCATCATACTTGTTCACCCACAATAACAAGCTCTAGAAGTATTGGTTGTTTTTATGCTGCAGGGTCGCTCCTCTCATGAAGGAGCATCGGCCTTTCTGCTGAAATGCCTAACTCAGATAAATAGTCTTGGTTTAAATAAATAAGGACACACCTGTGCTGAACAATTATTTATGAACTTCTACAATTCCCACTAAATCATGCTGGACGTTGAAAAAAACATTGTTTTAGAATGTTTAAATTGGTTAGTGGCTCTTTGAAAATATTAGTTGTATATCTTTAGAGAAAATAAGGTATTGGAGGAATAAGAGTAAAACATTTTACTACTGTTAAAAAACAAAACATCTCCCATAGCTCAGGCAAATTGTCAACATGCAGGTTGATTACGTCCACAGACATCATGCTCCCTTCCTTTTCAATACTAAGTTGATCCCGACTAGAAACCGGTTAGGAATATCATACAATAAATATCAATTTAAAAGATCATAATGCACTCAACGTTGGTCCTCAACCTGTCCTGCAGCTTTTAGCTCCAACTCGTGTTGAACACCTGAAGTTGAAGTGACGTCACACCATGAACATTTAACTGCACGCAGATGGCCACGTCGTTCACAGTACAAGTATGTACTTTTATTTTATAACATAAAAGTATGCAGACTAAAGTAAACATGGACAAACTGAACCAGATTAATTGAAACTAGTAAAGATGAGATGGGTCTTTTTAAGAGTTTATTTCCTCTGGATTATTCGCTTGTGCAAGTTGTATTGCATAACATGTCCATGCGGTTCGGTAACGACTGATCTATTGCCGTTGATCGTAAAACGTTGTTAACAGAGAGGAAGGAGCTCTTCAGAGAGAGTGAGGTGGCTCTTAAAAGAGCCGTTGTGGGTCGTGGACAGCAGACAGTCTAAGCTCGCTCTCCGCGGATGCGACGGGCCAGCTGGATGTCTTTGGGCATGATGGTGACCCTCTTGGCGTGGATGGCGCACAGGTTGGTGTCCTCGAAGAGGCCGACCAGGTAAGCCTCGCTGGACTCCTGCAGAGCCATAACAGCGGAGCTCTGGAAGCGCAGGTCGGTCTTGAAGTCCTGAGCGATTTCTCTCACGAGACGCTGGAAGGGCAGCTTGCGGATCAGCAGCTCCGTGGACTTCTGGTAGCGACGGATCTCCCTCAGGGCCACGGTACCGGGCCGGTAACGGTGAGGCTTCTTCACGCCGCCGGTGGCCGGGGCGCTCTTCCGAGCAGCCTTGGTGGCCAGCTGCTTCCTGGGGGCTTTGCCTCCGGTGGATTTACGAGCCGTCTGCTTGGTTCTCGCCATGACTTCTTCTCGTCTCTGATCAGGAGAAACATGCCGTCAGAGAGGAGACGCGCTGCTCTTAAGCTGTGGGACCGGCTGTGAAACGGTGACGCGGCTTCAGACCTCCAGCTCCTGATTGGCGAGGGGCTCCTCGTGGAGCTCAGCTCCGCCTGGAGCAGCGACCCAGCACCCGAGTCTGCGCTGCTCATTGGAGGAAACTCATTTCGAAATGTCCGCCAAAAGTCACAGTGGGCCGCCCCCTGCGCTTCTGCTGAAAGCCTCTTTTCTGGTTGGTCAACATCATCACGAGGACATATAAAGGAGGATATTGGGCGATACTTATTTCTTAAACTTATTATTTAAAAGATCAACATATATATATATATATATATATATATATATATATATATATATATATATATATATATGTATATATATATATATATATATATATATGTGTATATATATATATGTATATATACATATATGTATATGTATATATACATATGTATATATATATATATATGTATATATATACATATGTATATATACATATATGTATATGTATATATACATATGTATATATATATATATATGTATATATATATATATGTATATATATATGTATATATATGTATATGTATATATATATATATATATATATATATATATATATATATATATGTGTATATATATATATATATATATATATGTATATATACATATACATATATGTATATATATATATATATATATATATGTATATATATATATATATGTGTATATATATATCTATGTATATATACATATATATATATA